>NW_021832220.1:0-25000 GCF_006345805.1 Octopus sinensis | reverse complement strand
TATGTATATGTATGTATGTGTGTGTATATGTGTGTGTATGTGTATATATTGTGTATATAGGGACTAGTGTGCTGTGTGTGCATGTGTGTGTGTGGATATGTGTGTGTATGCGTGTATGTGAGTATGTGTGTGTATGTGTGTATATATATTTTTCTGTGCGTATATGTATGTGAGGTCGTGTGTGTATATATACATGTGTGTATACGTGTATGCATGTGAGTGTGTGTATGTATACATATATGTGTATGTGTAGATATGTATATGTATGTGTATGTGTAAGTGTGTATATATATGTATATGTATGTGTGTGTATGTATATGTATATATGTTTGTATGTGTGTGTATGTATGTATACATGTGTGCATAGGTATAAGTGAGAATCTCCTTATTTACCTAAAACTCTATTCCCCCTTTTTTTTTTTTATATATAGGTTTTTTTTATATATAGGTTTTTTTTATTTTTTTATTTTATTTTTTATTTTTTTATTTTTTTATTATTTTTTTATTTATTCTTCTATCTAATTTAACACTGACTCCTTGACCACTCCCCCAAGTATGATATTTTGCGCCATGCCTACCCCCCAAAAAAGTCCCCCACCTACACCCCGTTAAACCTGCCTAAATGTATAAATGCCAATACAATTCTTGTTAACTAGCTTCCTGAAGATTTCTCTTGAATGAAACAGTTCTAGTCCTGTAGAAGCTCCTTCTATATAATAAATATATATATATATATTATATATATATATATATATATATTATATATCCTATTCACTGCATTACATCACCCATGTAATGAGTGATGACATTAGACTTGTGCATATGCCACCAACATCCTTTACACCCTATCTCCCTTTCATTCTCTCTTACTCTCTTTGTCACCACGCCATGATAACTAAAACCATGGGCACTCTGTCAACTGGTTGGCAAATGAGTGGTAGTAATGGAGGTTTGATAGGATCTCATCTAGTGTTGGTAGCCAGAGTAAAGAGCACCCAATACACTGTAAAGTGGTTGGTGTTGGGAAGAGCACCTAGCTGTAGAAACCATTCCAAAATGGAACATGCAAATGAGATGTGATCCTCAACAACTTAGAATTACAGTCTGTGCTGTATAGAATGCAGTCCATCCTTAGCAACATAGAATGCATTTTATGGAAAGTGGATGTGAGATGGTGATGACAATGACATCATTGTTGTCTTTTTGTTTTGAGTTCAACTCTTACCCAGATCCACTTTGCTTTCAATCCATCTAGGGTTTATAAAGTAAGTGCTAGGGTCAATGTACTCAACTATTACCAAGAAAGTAATAACTCAGCATAGCCAATATATTTTGAAACTGTATTACAACAACTAGAATCACTTTTTCAATCCTCAGTCAACACTTACTTGAGACTAGAAAAGTGAAATATAATCTTCCACTAAGTTATCCCCTTTCTTGTAATATGTGAAGTTTCAGCATTCAAATATAAATTTGAACTTTTTTTTTTTTGTTATATATATATATATATATATCTACTTTGAAGCACAGTCACCATCCTCATTTAACATCCATTTTCTGTGTTGACATGAGTTGGATGGTTAGTAAACTGGGAGCTGCACCATGTTCCAATCTCATTTGGCATGGTTTCTACAGCTGGATGCCCTTCCTCATGCCAACCATTCCAAGAGTGTAGTGGGTGCTTTTTACACACCACCAGCACAGGTACCAGTTGTGAAACACCATCATTAGCCATGACTTCTCAAACACAGTATATTGCCAGAGGTCTTGGCCACTTGTCACTGCCTCTGTGAGGCCCAAAGTTGAAAGGGTGCCTTTTACGGGCCACCAGCATGGGTGCCAGTTACGCAACACTGGCATCAGTTGCAACTACAATTTCCTGTGGCTTGATGGGTCTTCTCAAGCATGGTATACTCCCCAACGTTCAAAGGGTGCTTTTAATGTGCCCTCAGCACAGGAGCTAGTTATATGACACTGTTCCTTAATGCTTTTGATACAAACCTGTCCAAGACCAACTCTGGTTCCTTAATACAAACTTGAGCTTTCAGATCACTCTGTCAAATATGATGCTTATTTATTCACATTATTTTTTAATTAATGCTGCAATATTTCGTAACTTTAAGATTTTGAGGATATGGTTATTTTTAGAATGGCCTTGTTGCTATTTTCAAAGTTAGTGGAAATAACAGCAGTGCATTTCAAAAGCAATCTAGCAACAAAGAGGTGAAGAGTTTGGTGTGTGTATGGGAAAGTTATAAATAACAGCAGTGTTCAATTTCTTTTAAATATTCTTTTTAAATTTCTTTTTAGATTTCCAGTGAAATGGCAGATTCAATCAATATTGTATCTGAAGCTTTAACTCAACTTGGAGGAAAACTTATTCCATTAGATGCCTTAGTAAATACTGGCAAAACATACTGGTCCTCTGTACATACAGTTACAAGGCAGATTGAGGAAAAGTCTTCTCTAACAAAAAATGAACATCCAAAACCAAGTGAACAGCCTGCAGGTTTCCAAAGTATGAGTGGTACAGCTGATAAGGAAGACACACCAAAAATCAATGATATCCCTCATTCTCCAGATAGTATTGGTAACATATGTTATAATCAACCATCAAGATGTATCCTCCCTGTAACCTGTTTACTTGACTATTTCATCTCCAAACCAAACAACTCTAGTGTTACACCAGTTAACATTAACTTATCACAAAGGTAAGCTTCTCACTTAAATATTATTG
Organism: Octopus sinensis; assembly: GCF_006345805.1. Taxonomy (NCBI): domain Eukaryota; kingdom Metazoa; phylum Mollusca; class Cephalopoda; order Octopoda; family Octopodidae; genus Octopus; species Octopus sinensis. The sequence goes on along the minus strand of NW_021832220.1, from coordinate 22,263 downwards.
TTCGTTTTTATATTTATTTTCTTTCACAGTTGATAAAATATCCTTGTTCCTTTTTGTAGTTTGTTTCTACAGTTAACAAAATAAAGAAAGGGGACAACTTAGTGGAAGATTATATTTACTTAGTAAAAGGTGGGTGGATGGTAAAATTTGTCAATCAGAGGTGAAGAAAAATCTTGCTTGTATCTATTGTTCTATGCTGCCTGTGTAGTAAGAGGTAGCAGTGGGCTTCTCCTCTCCACTGTACTGCTCTGCATGTGTAACTAGAGATGGCAATGAATTTGTCCGTTTCTCATCTCTCTGTCGCCCTCTCCTGTTCATTGCACTTTGTCCATTCAATGAGAGATAGCATTGAACTTATGCATATTCCACCACCGTCTCGATCACTCTACCTCTACCACCATCAAGGCACCTATGTATGAGGAACTGTTCTTATCTGATGCTTTTCATCATCACCCGTCTTCACTTCCTCTTCTCAAGCCACTTGCTGTTTATACCTACCACCGTCTTGCTCCATCTCTCATCTTTATTACCAGTCATCATGTGTCACTTAATGATCATCCTCCAAAATTTGTGGGTTGTACTTTTGTTAGAACTCTATTTCATTATATTATATCGAAGTGGTTAGTGGAAGAAACAGTAGATTAAATGCCTTACAGTACTGACTTACATCTCTATACATTCTAAGTTCAAATCTCGCTGAAGTCATTATAATGAACTGTACTCTTCCATTAAATGCCTGAGCTTGGACCAATGTTTAACAATCAATATTTCCACAAACTTTTAAGATTGCATCTGGCAGACTCGGTGGCATTTTGTCTGTCTTTACTTTCTGAGTCCAAATTCTGCAGTGGTAAACTTTACCTTTCATTTTCTTGTGCCGATAAAATAAATACCAGCTGGTTAATGTAATCAACTGAACTCCTCCTCCCAAAATTGCTGGCCCAAAAAATTAGAAACCAGTATTTCCATGAACTGTGGTCAGGCGAGATGACAAAGGACCAAGGTGTCTGGTGCCTTGCTGTACTGAAGAAGACTCATACTCTGCAGAAGTGTTAAGATCAGTCCTTCTGGTGGTGTAGAGCAGGGGTCTCCAAAGTTTTCCAGCGGAGGGCCACATTGCTGAATTTTTAAAGCTACGGGGGCCAAGGTTCTAAATTATTTATTTTACCAAAATAATATAAATAAATAGTGAATTAATAATTAAAAAAGGTTATTTATTCAGTACATAATCACAATGTATATAATATCAGTAACAATTAACATGTTTTTTTTAACTTTGATCAATAGGGGAAACATGAAATTGTTTCATTTCTGACAAAATTTTGTCCAACTGAGGTTCAAAATGAGTGGTTCCAATAACAAGCAATGCATTTAAATGTTCATCAGACAATTGTGATCTGTAGCAGGATTTTGTGTATTTCATCTTTGAAAAAGTCTTCTCACACAAATATGTGGTGCCAAAAACTGAAATGAATTCACAGGCAAACCTCCTTAAATGAAGAAATTGGTCGGATGGAAGGCATTTTAGAATTCAATCAAATTTCTCTATCTCTTATATTTGTCCTTCAGGATGTCATTGGATTGCAAATCAATAACTTCCATTTGTAACTCAGAAGGTAAGTCTCCAATAACAGAGTTAAATGGATTTTCAAAAATTCTTAGTTTTGAAGAACATGCATCAAGATCAGAAAAACGTTCTTCAAACTGTTGTTTCAAAGCTAAAATGACATCTTGAGCAAACAAGTTTGGAAATGGAGTGGCAGCTTCCTGTCTATTTTGTCACATCGTGAAAAATGAGTAAAGCAGCTTCTTGTTAACTGACTTTCAAATAGTATTAATTTCTTACGAAAAGCTTTCACCTTTGAGTACAAATCACAGATGAGTGAAGTTTCACCTTGTATCCGTAGGTGAAATCATTGAGATGCATAGTTAAATCGGCTGAAAATGCTAATTTCCAGAGCCATTCACTGTCTTTGAGCAACACCTGTGAATGGTTTTTCTCATTTAAAAATATTTCAATTTCAGTTCGAAGCTCAAAAAATCTAGCCAGAATTTTTCCATAGCTAAGCCATCTTACTGAAGTATAGTAAGGTAGGTCTGGAAACTCAGCATTCATTTCCTCCAAGAAATCACGAAATTGGCGATGTTTGAGTCCATGAGATCTTATGTAGTTAACAGTGGAAATCACAGGATCTAATACAGATGATAAATCAAGATGCTTTCCACACAGTGCTTGCTGATGAAGAATACAATGCAATACCAAAGGTTTCAATCCACCGGAATTCTCAATTACTTTGTTAATTTGCCCAACTAAGCCCTTTTTGGTTCCACACATATTTCTGCCACCATCTGTTGTTATGCATTTTAGTTTTTTCCATTCCAAATTATACTCAGCCACTGACTTTTCCACTTCTCTAAAAATATCTATGCCTGTTGTTGTTCCATGCATGCTGTGCACAGATACAAGTTCCTCAGTAATCTCAAAATTGGCATTTATTCCTCTGATGAACAATAACAATTGGGATGTGTCTGATACATCAATTGACTCATCAAGTGCAACAGAAAAGCATACAAACTTGCTGGCTTTGTCTTTTAGCTGTGATTTAATATTTCTTTCAATATGTTCAACCCTACGAGCAACAGTGTTCGCAGAAAGACTAATTGCGGAAAATAAATCTACGTTTTCTGGACACATTTCCTTAGCTACCTCATTCAAGCACTTTTTAATAAGTTCACCATCTGTAAATGGCTTACCTTTCTTCGCCAAAAGGTTAGCAACATGGAAGCTTGCTCTTGTTGCTCTCTCTTTTTCTACAGCCTTCTTCTTGAAAACAAACTGCATTGATGATAAATTCTCTTTAATTTGTCAAATTTCTCTTACGTAGCTGTCCAATGAATTGGTAGTACTGTGATGAATGCTTTTTTTCATAATGTCTCCGAATGTTGTACTCTTTAAGTACTGCAATTGTGTCGGTGCATATAACGCATAGTGCCTTGTTGTTTGACTCTATGACAAAATAGTCTATGTTCCATTGTTCCTTAAAAACTCTACACTCAGAGTCGATTTTTCGTTTTCTTCCTTGAGCTAACATTTTTACCATGGGTCGACAGATTTTGCTCGACGATATATGTAAAAGGACGAAACAAGTAAAAACAATATTCACAGGTCACTCGATACGTGCATTCACTTCGGCAGCGACGACGACAAATGACTCACACTTGTGCACAACGAAAACGCCAAGTCTGTGCTGACTGACGGAATGCGCATCGAACTTTACTCCACGCTGATTGGCGACTGCACCAGGATTAGAACCACCACACAACGTCAGGCTCAACCCTCTCTATTCATCGCTCGTGAGATGTAGGTAACATCGATAAATCGATATTTGTCTTTTATTATACTAGGCACGGGACTTTTATTAACGTCATACTTGTCGTATCTGCTCTCTCGACAGTTGACGGAATAGGTTGACTTTTCTGCGACATCAATAAAGCTAGAAATTGAATCTCTGCTTCATTGTAAGCAGCACCATCCATCTCACTGACAATCGCCTATTATCTAAGATGAATGATAGGTAGCTCCATAGCGAAGTTAATTCATTTTATGGTGGTTCTGATGGGTCAGTTAAAACGGGGGGAGTGGAGTGGAAAAGAACCTATATTTACACTAAAGTTTAGTGTATAAATTTTTAATTCGCCGGCGCAATTTAAAGACATTAATTGATGGCAAATCAATTAGCGTCGTCTTGCGTCTATTTGCTGTACTATATTTGTCAAACGTATTAAAAGGGGTGTAAAGTATATTTGTTTTTGTATGATTTCGGCAAGGCTTGTTTTTCGACATTTGTTTTATAATTTTGGAGGACAGCTCGGCGGGCCGGATTAAAAACCTTGGCAGGCCGTACTTTGGAGACCCCTGGTGTAGAGCATTCATGATGATGCCATGTAAAAGCAGCCAGCCATAGAAACCAAGCCAAGTTCAGACTGGAGTGTGTTGTAGCTTGCCAGTTCTGGTCAAACAATCCAACCCATGCCAGCATGGACAATGAACATTTAATGATGATGATGTGATAATATATTAGCTTTAATATTAAATTAGTGTCCCATTACCAGTGTATTTCTTGCCATTATTAATAATGTAATGCCTTTTCATTTATTCACCTGTCTGGAACTGCCCCTGTCTCTATAATACAAACTTCCTATTTTAAAGTGATCTAAATTAAAACCTTTCATCAAAATTTCCTAATAATTAATGTTCCAAACACTATCTTAATAATTACAGTTATTTTACTAAATTCTTCATTATTTAAAAAATTGAAACGCAGACAGAACTACAGTAACAAAAGAGGTAATAAACAAACAACTATTTGCTATGCATTTACGATAATTGATGTTGAAAGAGAAGGCATTAAATTTCACTACTTTTATTGGATTCAATTTGATTCAGTTGCCTACTGGATGAAAACCTCAGCATGTTCTCTCCACCAATCACTGTCTGATGTGGAGGTCATGAATTTGAACCTGAGATCATTATTCCTATTGTATAAACTATTAAATTCTGAAGTTTTAAACTTTCATTCTCATCTTTAAACTCTATTAACTTGGTCTTTCTTGCTGTCTTTCAGACGAACAGGTTCAAGATTTGTGCTCTCTGCTACTTGTGCCTTCTAACAATCCTTTTAAGGAAACTTTAACGTAAGTAATCTATTCTATGAATATTTATACTTCAATGTATTTATTTATTTAATTTGTTTGACTTGCAGACTAGAATTGTTTTCTAATTTATCTTTCTATCATTTAAGTGGTTTTTTTATTCGGTTTATACAAATAGAAGCAAGCAAACTAATTACGTCATGCATATAATTGTAACAAGATTTGAAATGAGATTTTAAACTATAGCCCAGCACATTCAGTCACAGATTTTAATGAAATTATATTACTTTCTACAAATGGGAAAAAAAATTCCTTGATTCAGCTTTCATGTATTTTAGTTTCACCTTACCTTTATATAACAAGAAAAGTCAATTCACTATATGAAGTCAATATTGCTAGCATTCCATCAAGCAAAGCCGAAAGCTACATTTCTGTTGATAAAGTCATTCGAAGTTATTTCCCTTGTTGTTTTTTGCTCTTTTTTTTATAGGTTTAGTTCTCACTTCAGCATTATAGTGATTTTTTTCTGACAGCGAATAAAGCTCGTTATTTTATTTTATTACTTACAAATGTGATCAGTGTCTCTTCGAAATTGAATGATCGGTCAATCTTATTTTTTAGCACTTCTTTAAGTTTTTATGAACACTTCTGAGCACTTATTTGTTTTAGCATGGAATTTTAAACCCATCTCTTCATTATGACTTTTTTAAAGACAGTCTTCAGATTTTCAAATTTTGAATCTGCTAAAGTAAATTAAACGCAAGAAATTTTCTTGTAAGAGAAAGTTAATAGTATTAAGATATCTTGATCCAATGTGGTATGGTTGTATTATATACTAGCAAAGATACCCGGCGTTGCTCGGGGTTAAAATGGCATAGTTTTTTATTGTTTTACTTGTTTCGGTCATGTGGCTGCAGCCATGATAGAGCATCACCTGTCGTCAAAGAAATCGACCCCAGGATTTATTCTTTGTAAGCCTAGTACTTATTCTATCAGTGTGTTTTGCCAAACGGCTATTTTATGGAGACGTAAACACAACAACATTGGTTGTCAAGCGATGGTAGCGGTACAGACACACACAAATATACACATGTATACGACAGTCTTCTTTCGGTTTCCATGTACGAAATCCCTAACATATAGAAAGGAACACAGAAGGTGGTGAGCTGGCAGAAACATAAGCACACCTGGTGAAATGCTTAGCGGTATTTCATCTGCCACTATGTTCTGAATTCAAATTCCGCTGAGGTTGACTTTGCCTTTCATCCTTTTGGGGGTCGATATAATCGACTTAATCCGTTTGTCTGTCCTTGTGTGTCCTCTCTGTGTGTATCCCCTTGGAACACAGAAATAAACAGGGAGAGAAATAGAAAAAATGGCTAGCGATCTATCATGGCGAATGCCAGGTAGAGGGGTCACACAGGGGAGCTAAGAAGAAGGGGAGATAATAAAGTAGTGGTGATCCCAAAACGAAGGCGTATATGAGAGCATGTATGTGACCTTGATATGTGCATGTGTAGGTGTGTGGATGATGGTGTAGCTGCTGGGAAGTGGTCAGTGCTAGTGTGTGCGGTGTGGTGTCTAAGGGGTGGGATGGAACATATAGGGATGGTGGGGTTGGAATGTGTAGGGATGAAGTGTGAAAATGAAAGCGCAGTGCTTTCAAATAAAAATGTCTTGTATTTTTTTGCACCAAATTCTGCAGACAATCTCTTGTCACTCTCATTAGAAATGTTGTGGACCAACGATTGTCCCATTGGAAACATGTTACTAACATTGCCTTTGTTCAACAAATGCAGTCATCATAATTTAAAATCCATCATCCATGCTGGCCTGAGCTGGACAAGTTCTGATGGGCCAAAGGACTGCTTTGGCATGGTTTCTGTGGCTGGATGCTCTTCCTAATTCCAACAACTTCACAGTATGTGCTGAGGCCATCAAGAAGTTTGCAAGGCTATGAAGATGAAGTGGGGTGGGATGCAAAGTTTTTAAAAACAAAAAGTGGAATAGATATGTTTTGAGACTGGGTATTAAGAATTGAAAGGAACGTTATATGTAATACAATTAAATCCAGAAGGTTCTGGAATAGAGTTGGTTTGATCAAAATCATTCAGAACTAGCTGTAATTTAACAGCAGCTTGAAACCTCAAGTATTTTCTTACTGCTAATGCAGAAGCCCAATTTTTCTTATATCAGTCGCTGTTAATACAGTTAGGAATCCCAACCTCATCTGTACAGGTGAAAATTATTATCTTTTTCATTGCGTTACATACAATTTTTTAGGTGCTGTATGGCTTAATGGTTAAGGAGTTAGCTTCGCAAGCACATGGTCAGGTATTCAATCCCACTGTGTGGTTTCTTAGATAAATGTTATTTTCTAAAGCCTCCAGTCAACCCATACCTTGTGACTGATATTAGGAAGGTAGTAACTGTATAGTAGCCCATTAAGTGACTTGTACTTGTAATTCATCCTATTTTGTGTCATACTGGTTCTGAGAATTACATTAAGGGTACATATGTCTGTGATTTGACTGCTTGCCCACTTACACATTAATTCAAGAGCAGGTTATTCAGTTAGTCAAACAAGTGAATCCTCCTTGTCAAAGGACAAAGATCAACCACCTCCACATACAGTTTGATTTCCCAATCATTATCAGGTGTTTCATTAGTACCAGGCTCGATTTGAACTAGAAACCTTTATTTCTAAACTAAAAGTAAGAACAGCATCAACCACCAGAGTTCTGATCCATCATCATCATACGTCTGCCTTCCATGCTGACATGGGTTGGTCAGTGTGACAGGAGCTGGCCAGACAGAAGACTGCACTAGACCTCTGCATCTGTTTTGGCATGGTTTGTATAGTCGGATGCCCTTCCAAATGTCAAACACTGGCAGGAATCACCAAGTAACTTGCAAGGCAAAGAATCTTTGAGAGTGGGGGGCATTTGAGGAGGTGATCTTGTATCAAATGATGAAAGATTAAAGTGTGTTCCATGTACTTTAGAAATAAAGGTTCTTAGTTTGAATCCAGTCAGGAATATACCTGATTATGATGAGGTCAAACCAATTGAAATGTAATTGTAAATATCAAAATGCATTGGACCTTTAAAGAATAGAGTGATTTGGAAAATTATAAACCTTTGAAATTTTCTTGATAAAAGTTTTTTTATTAGTGATGTTGCCTTATTTTAGTGAAAGAGATTGTTTTTAGGTGCTGTATGGCTTAATGGTTTCTAGTTCAAATCGAGCCTGGTACTAATGAAACACCTGATAATGATTGGGAAATCAAACTGTATGTGGAGGTGGTTGATCTTTGTCCTTTGACAAGGAGGATTCACTTGTTTGACTAACTGAATAACCTGCTCTTGATTTAATGTGTAAGTGGGCAAGCAGTCAATAACTGTATAATGTGATTAAGATTTGTTTTTGATGTCATTAAACATTATTGCAATATGAGCTGTTAAGTGGCAGATGTAATGGAGATATCTGCTACAGATAAAATGTCTGAAGAATGGAAGTATGTCATCTGCATATATTTGTATTGGTTTATGGTTATTGATGAAGGGTGAGATGGAAAATGAACAGATTAATGCACAAGAAGATATGGTCCAGCTTGTGTAGTCATTTTGGATCCATGTAATTAATTTTGGGCTTGTACTTTAGGAAAAGGTCTGACCTGGATGCTTTTATGTTATATTGAGTAAAATAGCTTTGGTGTTTTGACATGTATTTCAATCATTTTGTTTTGTAGATTACCAATTAATTTTAGTATCTTTGAATGTACTGTTAGTGACTTCAAGAGAAGAAATTTTCAAGTTTTGTAAGGATGATAGCACAATAATTAACAAGGTCTGAATGCTTTTCTTTCATGTGGGTGAAACAAGATGGAAATAGAAAAGATTAGAATATGAATTAGTTCTGGACTGCATTGAGGATAATAATGAGCTCGCTGCTATGGCATATAGCAAACCTGGGCAACCTTTTCCGAGAAATTAGTTGCATGAGACATGGCTCATCATAAGGTAGGCTGCACTATTAAAAGAATTCAAGGTAATTTTTCACTTGATACACTATTCAGAAAGTTCTGTCTTATAGTAAGTAGGAAGGAAGATTGTCCAATGTTACCAGTCCATACTGACTTTCATAACAGCCTATATAGTATTTTATAGTTAATTCTATATATTTTATCTCATCTGAAATGTTTGAGTAGGATTTTTTTCCTTTTGAATTCTTAATTTATTCCTATAAAACTTTTTTTCTTTTTTGCAGTAGAAATAACTTAACAGATCATGGACAAACACAATGAACACAGCTTAGATAAAAGGATGTCTCCTTTTGAATTTGTTGTTGAAAATCCTGAGAAACTGCCATCCAATTCTTCAGCTTCCACTTCGAAAAATAAGTTTTTAACTCGATCTACACAACAGCCATTATCATTACAAATGGAAATATATGGTTATCTCGAAACTTCTGATCTCAACAACTGCTCCGATCATGTGTTTTTCTGTACACCACTTTCAGAACATTTAACCTCGTATCCAACCAGTTCTACTCACATTAAGCAATCTCTAAGAACAGCACACAAAGGAACTTCACCAAAGAAAAACATCAAAGAAAGAGCATCCTCAAAAATAGCCTTGTTCCAGAATTTACTCCACAGTTTGACTAAAACTAATTTTCACTTGGTATGGCATAATAATAATATTTATTCTTTGTGTAAGGTGTTGAGCTAATGATTCTGACAGCTCATGACCCTAAAGTTTGTCAATGTTAATTCTGTGTATAAGGCAGCAAACTGGCAGAAATGTTAGCATGCCAGGCAAAATGCTTAGCAGTATTTCGTCTGTCTTTACGTTCTGAGTTCAAATTCCGCCAAGGTTGATTTTGCCTTTCATTCTTTCAGGGTTAATAAATTAAGTACCAGTTGTGTACTGGGGACGATCTAATCAACTGGCCTCCTCCCTAAAAATTTCAGGCCTTGTGCCTGGAGTAGAAAAGAATATTAATTCTCTGTATAAAGGTGGTGAGCTGGTAGAATTGTTAGCATGCTGGGCAAAACGCTTAGTGACATTTCGTCTGTCTGCACATTCTGGGTTCAAATTCCGCTGAAGGTCGACTTTGCTTACATCCCTTTGGAGTCAATAAATTAAGTACCAGTTGATCACTGGGGTCAATGTAATCGACTGACACCTTCCCCCCAAATTTCTGTCCATGTGCCAAAATTTGAAACCTATATTAATTCTGTGTATAGTGACAAGCTGGCAGGATCATTAGCAAGTCAGGCAAAATGTATAGTGGTATTTCATCCATTTTTACATTCTGAGTCCAAATTATGTCGAGGTCAACTTTGCCTTTCATCCTTTTGGGGTTGATCAAGTAAATATAAGTTAAGTTAAGCACTTGGGTTGATGTAATCGATTTACCCCCTCCCCCGAAATTGCTGGCCTTGTGCCAAAATTTGAAACCAATATTAATGCTGTGTGGAATTAGGATGGTGAGCTGGCAAAACCATTAGCACACTGGGCTTAGCAGCATTTTGCCCATTTTTTGAGCAGTGAGGTCAATGTAATCAACTCCTCCTCGAAATTGCTGGCCCTGTACCAAAATTTGAAACCAATATTTATTCTTTGTGTTTATTAGTTCTATTAACTTGTTCACTTTCAGGTACTTAACCATTTATATCTAACTTCCATAGATTCTTTTCTCTGTGAATTATGTTGTACCCTTTTTTCTTAAACTCTTATTTTATAGTGACTGCTTCTTCCTGTGCATTGATCTAGTATGTGTATGTTTGTATATTTTTTGTTTGTTTTTCATTATCATAGATTTACACCTGATTTCCTATGCTTGCATGGGTTGGACAGGTCTTATCCAGCCATGTCTCTTGTTACCTGTTGCAATTCCTTGTCATCTTATTCATCTTTTGCCACTCCATCCCATGTCTTCCTCTTCCACAAGCTCCTACCTGGATTGCCTGGCACCTCTTTGCTCAGTTGTTATCTTTCATACTACATGACCATGCCAATACATTCTTCTTTCTCATCTCATCTGTTCCACTGTTCATGCACTCTAACATTACACATCTGAACGAGTATTTTACTAACCTTGTCCATATAACGGTTATTTCGTAAGTTGAACCCCAATATAAACCCCCTATATTTGTTTTGATTCTTCCAATAAACGTCCATGTAGTTGATTTCTCCTTGAAATACAACATAAACAGAATAATGAGGTTAGCTTCATAAATTAGCTCAGTCACTCAAAAATACAACACTAATAGAAATTAATATTCATAGTGATATATAGATGTTTGTACACGCCGTTGCCGCCTGTTTAATACAGTCTTTAAAATAAAAAGCATTCCCAATAGTTGCATTCCTAAGTGAGCAAGAACAAGGGACATCATTCAATGTTTCTTATTAAGGGGAATTAATTAATCTTTTCTTACTTTCCTAGGTACGAAGCTCATCAACTGAAGCTACTATTTTATCTTCAGTTTACTCAGTTGCTTGTGGAAATTCTCAAAACAAAACAGAAACTGAATTTAATTTATAAGTTTTATATTATTCTTCTAATCTTCATTCTAGTTCATTTCAAAATGGACTAGAATTGAAAACATATTACTACACTGTACATCAAATGACAACCAACTGTAATTTATTGTTCCAAAAATGTACGATATTCATTAGAGGTAGGTACCAAACAAAACATGGCTAAAAATTTCTGTCATAACTTTACAGATTATAAGATTTAATATTCTGTCCCTATCACCATCAAATTCAGATCTTTATTTGCTTCATAGCTCCTAGTTTCTTGAAGTTACCTTTCATCATCATCATTTAGCATCTGCTTTTCACGCTGACATGGGTCAGACGGTTTCACTGAAACTGGTAAGCTGGAGAACTGCACCAGGTTCCAGCCTGATTTGGCATGGTTTCTACAGCTGAATACCCTTCCTAATGCCAACCACTCAAGAGTGTAATGTGTGCTTTTTACATGCCACCAATACAGGTGTCAATTAATATAAAACCATCTATCATCTGAAACGGTAATGGTTTTTAATGAGCCAACAAGGGAACTTTCATTAGTCAAGCTGCTAAAAATATCAGCTAAGTTTCCCTCAAATCACGTCATCTTTAAAGAAAAGGAGGACATATTGGACAATGTAATCTTCAGTTTACAAAAAGACAAAATAGTTGTGATTGAATCCTTTCTGACCATAGGCCTGTGCAGAGAACTGGTGTTAACAACATTTTCTCAAAATACTTCTTAAAGTTCTATCATCATATTATGTTTCTTGACTAATGAGTTTTATTTAGATAAAGCTCATTAACCAGATGATTCTTGAAAGGTACATACACGATTGATGCACTGAGATGAAGAGATGGCAAGTCAAACAATATTTGTCTAGAAGCATATTCATATCAGGAAGCGTGACCTATATAACATACACCTTATATTTTTGATAACATGTTTAAAAAATAGGGATGAATTATACATAAAATGAAAGTGCCCTAGCATGCTTGCTTTCTAGGAACTGAGACCAATTTAAGAATGGACATGTATCTTAAATTCCAAACAATTGAAGAAAAACGACAGTATTATTTATGTGGACTGTTTTAATTCTTTCTGAATCTGTTGAATCAACAATGCTGGGGGAAATAAAATGGGGTTTGGCAGTTAAGTCTATTTCATCCCAAAAGCTGGTTTTTAAAATTTTTTTTAAATTAATGAAAATCACATTTTCTCATAAAATGTATCACAAATATCACATCAAGAAAGCTTGTACTGTAGAAGTCAAGAGAGGTAAATATTCTGTCATTTCCTAATGAACCAGCAGAAGGACCTAGAGTCCACATGGGATAAATAGTGAGTGGAAATGTCAATTCCACATTGAAATTTAGCCTGACCAGGGACCCTGAAAGTGTAATCCCCTTTCTGTGACCTTGAAACAATCCAAACCAAGGGACATCAATTGGCTTACCTGTTATTGGATTCTTTTTGTTAGTGTGATTTCAGAAATATACTATGAATGTGTGATATTGCATAAAAAAGTGAAAATATTTTATGTAAACACATGTTTACACTTAGTCACATCTTACTTAATTCCTTCTTGTTGAATTTCAGATGGTACAAATTAAAATTGATGAGGAAACTACACCTTATATAGGTGTCCTAGAACCTATCACTATCAATCTAGCTGCTGTGACAATTCTTCCAATGGGCCTCAATAGACAACTGAAAGAGCTTTTCCCTGTTTTTCCAGTTTATGGACATTGTTCTAATTCAAAGATTTCTAGTGCTTGTGATTTTGACAAACTCGATTCCGTTTTACAGCGATATTCCACCAAGATAATGCATTCAAAACATTTCACCAAGGATCAGTCAGGTAAATTAAGTTTTCGCTTCAATTTCTCCTTGTTTCCACATGGTATTGTTATCTTGTCTGCACATGATATTGTTATGTACGAGAGAGTGGCGAAAGACAGAAGTGAAAGTGACTTTAATAGATCTCTAGGTTAACGAACTCCTGGCAACTGTTGATTGATACTGAGACCTGTTATAACTTGTATACAATTCAACTTGCTTAATTTAACAATAATAACATCAATCATTATTTGGTTCCTGCAACTCTCCTTTAATTGATCTGCTTCCGTCTATTCGTCCCCTCTAATGAATAGTTACCGTAAAGACAACTATCAGATAACACTTGCTTAAACCCTGCAAATGTCTAAATATGCATAACTATACAATACATGGAGACATGGAAAGTAGAGCTCAGATTATTAAAATTTTAATTTTTTCTTGTAATTCTGTTCAATATTACTCCTCATCATCATCGTTTAACGTCCACTTTCCATGCTAGCATGGGTTGAACGGTTTGACTGGGGTCTGGGAAGCCAGGAGGTTGCACCAGGCCCAGTCTGATCTGGCAGTGTTTCTACAGCTGGATGCCCTTCCTAACGCCAACCACTCCGTGAGTGTAGTGGGTGCTTTTTGCATGCCACTGGCACAGGTGCCAGGCGAGGCTGGCAAAGGTCACAATCGGTTGGTGCTTTTTACGTGCCACCAGCACTGGTATCACAACTGCAATTTCCATTGATTTTTGATCGATTTCGATTGCCTCAACAGGTCTTTGCAAGCAGAGTTTTGTGTCCCAAGAAGGGAAGGTATGCATAAGTGGACTGGCTACATCCCAGGTAGAGGCCACGGGTTATGGTCTCATTTGTCCTGCCGGGTCTTCTCACGCACAGCATACTTCCATAGGTCTCCGTCTCTAGTCATTTCCTTGGTGAGACCTAAAGTTCGAAGGTCGTGCTTCACCACTTCGTCCCAGGTTTTCCTGGGTCTACCTCTTCCACAGGTTCCCTCAACCGCTAGTGTGTGGCACTTTTTCACACAACTATCTTCCTCCATTCTCGCCACATGACCATACCAGTGCAAACGTCTCTCTTACACATTATAACTGATGCTTCTTAGGTCCAACTTTTCTCTCAAGGTACTTACACTCTGTTGAGTATGAACACTGACATTACACATCCATCGGAGCATACTGGCTTCATTTCTTGTGAGCTTACGCATATCCCCATTAGTCACGGCCCATGTTTCACTGCCATGTAGCATGGCTGTTCGCACACTGCATCATACAGTCTGCCTTTTACTCTGAGCGAGAGGCCTTTTGTCACCAGCAGGGGTAAGAGCTCTCTGAACTTTGCCCAGGCTATTCTTACTCTAGCAGTTACACTTTCAGCACACCCGCCCCTGCTACTGACTAGGTAACAGAAGCTATCAGCTACTTCTAGTTTTTCTCCCTGGAATGTGGCAGAAGTTGTTATCTGCATATTTTCAGTGTTTATTGCTCCTGAGCATCTGCCACATACAAAAACTATCTTCCCAGTTAGCCTTCCTTTGATATTGCTGCACCTCTTATGTGTCCATAGCTTACACTTAGTACATCTTATAGAGTTTCTACCTACGCTTTTTCTACAGATCTAGCAGGGCCTTTCCTACTTATTAGGACTTTGGTTTTAGCTAGGTTGACTCTAAGGCCCTTCAATTCTAATCCTCGCTTCCACACCTGAAACTTCTCCAGTTCTGATAGTGACTCAGCAATTAGAGCAAGGTCATCAGCATAGAGGAGCTCCCAGGGGCATCCTGTCTTGAATTCCTCTGTTATTGCCTGGAGGACTATGATAAATAGGAGGGGGCTGAGGACTGAACCTTGGTGGACCCCTACCTCTACCTGGAATTCTTCACTGTATTCACTGCCAACCCTCACTTTACTAATAGCGTCCCTGTACATGGCTTGCACAGCTCTCACTAACCATTCATCTATCCCTAGTTTCCGCATTGACCACCAGATTAGGGATCGGGGGACCATGTCAGCGAAAGCCAGGTACAGGGGCTTATCTTTAGCTAGGTATTTCTCCTGTAGCTGTCTTACCAGAAATATAGCATCAGTGGTGCTTTTCCCTGGCACAAACCGAAACTGCATGTCATTTAAACTGACTCTCTAATTAGTTGGGCTATGACCCTCTCCGTAACCTTCATTACTTGATAGTCAACTGCTACAAAGGTAAAGGTGATGCCTTAGATACAAATAATAACAGAGGTAATATTTGTATCTAAGGCATCACCTTTACCTTTGTAGCAGTTGACTATGGTGCTGCTACACCAGTCATTGGGTATGACTCCTTCATATATCCCCTGGTTAACTATATGGGTGACTAGGCTATAGCCGACACTTCCAGATATTTTAAACATCTCTGCAGTGATTCCTGATGGGCTGGGGGCTTTCCCTGTCATCATACCCTTAATTGCTTTATCTACCAAGGTACTGTCAATTCGGATAGCTGGTCCCTCTGTTGGGTCAACATTCGGCAGACTCTCTTTATCCCATTTATTTTCCTTATTCAGCAACCTTTCATAGTGGCGTCTCCAAACCTCTCTCTTTGCAGCCTCGTTTAGTGCAAGTGAACCATCATCCATGCGGACACATTTCTCTCCTACCTCATCAGGATTCTCTCTTACACACTGTCTTGCAACATGAAATACTTCAAGTCTTTGGTCCTCACGGTGCAGAACATTGGCAAATTTTTTCTTGTCTGCTTCCCCTTTGGCTAAATAAACCTGTCTCCTAGCTTCCCTTCTGACAGTCTGATACAATTCCCTGCTACCTCCTTTCTTCCAGTCCCTCCAAGCCTGTTTCTTTTGTCTAATAGCCTTTTCAACCACATTGTTCCACCACCACATTACCCTGGGTCGAGATGGGACTTTGCACCATACTCATATTTTTTTTTTTTTCCCTTTTCTCACAGATAAAACCATACCAGAATCAACTTTCCATTCTGTATTTGATTCTTCTATTTTAAACAAATGGACAATTCCTAATGCTGAAAATCCTGAAATGACAAAAATGTCTAAATTATTCTGTAAAAAACAGCTCCATACAAAGGAAATAGAATTGTTGAAGAAACTGAAACAGTTATATCGTAAAGCTGACAGCCCTTCTAGGTTGGTAGACAAGGGATTAGTTGATGAAAAACCCTCGAAACCTGATACAAACCAAGCAACTGAAAGCATTTCTCAGAAGGCTGACAATCTGAAACCTTGTCTTCTGAAGAAACTCCGTAGTTTTACTCTTGGTCCAACTCGAGCAGAAATGATCCTCTACAAAAGCATGGCAGTTGCTGAAGAGTTGAATAAAACTGAAAGTGAAGAACCAGTTTCATGTCTGCAAGAGAATGAAGATTCCAAGCAGATTCTTGATGAAGTTAACACACTTGTTAAGTGTATTACTAATAATAACGATCTAATTGACTTTGTTAATCAGTCTTATGCAACATCCCTCCAAGAGAAATTGGATCCTTGGAAGCAGATCTATCAAGTTGTAAATGTAGT
The DNA here is from genome assembly GCF_006345805.1 of Octopus sinensis. NCBI lineage: Eukaryota > Metazoa > Mollusca > Cephalopoda > Octopoda > Octopodidae > Octopus > Octopus sinensis. The sequence goes on along the minus strand of NW_021832220.1, from coordinate 5,709 downwards.
CCTTAATTATTTAAAACCTCACAATACAGACAATCCAGAAACAGAAACCAAGAAATTTTTGCTGGAACACTTGTACGTTTCTTGTTCTGATCTGCGTCATAAATACAAAAAGCCAGAACTAGAGAAAGAGACTAAAATACAAGAATATAAACTTCAAATTATTCTTCGAATGGAAATTCAATGCCTTCAATTAGTATCTGATAAAACTGAAACTCTTGACACAAAAGATGATGCTCACTCTATGGAAGCCTGTGTAGAAGATGTAGTTACAATGTTACGAACATTGTCTTTTATTTCAGATCTCACTTTATTGCCTTTCTTTCTCAGAGATGTGTTACTCAAGAATTACAGCCACTCAATACCACAGGTTGTAGCGAATATATATGATGAACTGATGCAGCCAGTGCCCAGTGTCCTGGCTGATGTTATGTCACCCGAGTCAGATGCACCTTCAACACTTTGTCCTTCTTCTGTGAGTAGCTTTACTGTCGATGAATCTCTGAGAGAATTTTTACCCAATGCAGTCCAACAAACACAAACCAAGAAATCTAAAACCAAGCAGGTGTTGCCAGGTCTTGGTGAAAGACTCAATCGACAGATCATTGTCGGTAAGAAATCTAATACACAGGCAATAAAGAAACGTCTTTCTAAATCAAAATCTAGTTCTTCAGATAAGAAAAGGACTGGTGTTGTTAGTAGTTCTAAAGACACTGTTAGGGCCAGGCGTAGCCTCTTCACAAGTGATAGCAGGAAGTTAGAAAGACACCGTTCATTTGCTGTGACAGAGAGAGAAAAGTCCCGTGCTCATCGGAGGCATACTCATCACAAAGATTCAGGAAAAAACAAAAGGAGAAAAACAGTTGTTGCCGAAACACCTGCACATAAACAGGTGTCTCAGGTAATGCGGCGTTGGCACCTACTGCAGAGTAGACTGACAGAGCCACTAGAAGTACTGGCAAAAGGTCAGTCAAACACTGACCACAATTTACCTTTGGAATCCAAGTCTTCTAGACTTGTAATTGAAGAGTCACCCTTGAAAGAAATACAAAGCTCAAGTAAGTACATCACTTATTTATTTGTTTTGTGGTAATTATTCAGCTATGAGTTCAAATCTTGCCTTAGTCAACTTTGCGTTTCATCCTTACAGTTTTAGGTGGGGTACCTTTGGAACAAATGTTTTGCCTCTTAAGCTTTCTGAGTTCAAATCCTGCCATGGATTATATGTTTACTTACTCTGTTGCCCAGTTTACCCCCCCCCCCCCCCACCTGGCACCTTGGTTGCCTTTAACAGTCTCCACCCCTTTGCAAGCATTCAGGCTGTCTTCATTTGACAGATACCTTTCTTCCCAACCAAGAGATAAAAAATAATGAGTTATCAGCTCTGGTCAAACAAATGTATCTTCATTGGCATTCTAGTTGTGATCTGTGATGGTAGGGGGTGTTTTGAGAGAGAGTTGGTTGCTATTTCTATTAAGTTGACCTGTACAGACTTGAAATGATTTATTCTTTAAATTCTCTTTAAACCAGTGTACATTCTTATGCCACAAACCTGAAAGTAATGTTTCGTTGAGCATTTTAATTCTACTCGCATTAAATATGTTTATACTAACTTTACTCTGATTCTAGAGTAATATCTTGTGGCAATTAAGCGATTCCCTCATTGCTAAGGGAAGGGCACATTAGATAGTCTAGTTTTAGATACATTATGTCTGGGAGATAAAAAAGGGTGAGTTAGTCACAGTTGGAATGCCTTCCATTGTAGAACTACTCATTGTTGGATTGAATTGGGTTCTGAACAACTTCAGATGAACCACATCTGAAGTTGTTAAGAACAATAATTCAGCTATTGTTGTTAAAACAGCTCCTTCTAGATTGTATTCTACACAGCTATAAGAATGGATCACGCTAGAGATTTTCAGAATATTATTTTGAAATTAAATGTAGCGACACATTTTAGTGTAGTTAAGATTTCTATATTATTGAACCACTGATCCTAAGTTCAAATTTTACGACCACTCTCACATCAGAATTCAGTCGTTGACATTATGAAGATTATTCAGTCGTATCTTTAACAATGGTTTCTTGGCATAGTGCAGTTGACTCCTCAGCTTCAGTACTTGTTTTATAGTCAAGATGATGAAACCATAAGTTTAGAACTTTAGAAGCTTAAATTCAGTTAAGGTATTCCATTTATTGCTTTACTATCTCAGCCATTCCCTTCATGTCTGTAAGCAGATGTTCTCTGCTTCGTCACTGAAGGAAGCAGCAAACATTATCATCAGATGATGGTAGGCAAGAAGCTGAGTTATTATAATTCCTGCTTATTTGTAAATCGCTACTTAGTAAACCATTTATTTTGTATAAATTGGGATTTACCTATGAAATGGTTAATATAATGTTTTTGTATTTTTTATTATTAATAGAAACATTTGCATGTCGGCAAAATGCTTAGCAGTATTTCATCTGTCTTTACGTTCTGAGTTCAAATTCAGCCAAGGTCGGCTTTGCCTTTCATCTTTTTGGGGTCGATAAAATAAGTACTAGCTGTGTACTGGGCTTGATCTAATCGACTGGCCCCCACCCCAAAAACTTTCAGGCCTTGTGCATAGAGTAGAAAAGATTATTATTATTAAGGCAGTAAGGTGACAAAATGCTTAGTGACATTTTGTCCACATTCTGTGTTCAAATTCCAGCAATGTTGACTTTGCCTTTCATCCTTTTGGGGGTCGATGTAATCAACTCAAACCCTTACTCCCCCCCCCCATTCCAGGCCTTGTGCCTACAGTACAAAGAATTATTATTATTCCTTTCAAGATTGACACCAGTGCTCAACTGACACTTATCAATGTAATCAACTGGCCCGCTTCCCACTGAAATTCCAGGCCTTATTGCCTATTTGCAGAAAGTTTTATTATTATTATTATTATTATTATTTTTTTTTATTCCGTTTCAGAACTATCAAGTTCAGAGTGTAACCACAAAACAAAAGTTTTGATCCGAAAAGGTTTCTATGGCTTAAGTCGAAATCGTTTACAATCCAGAAATTTTGCAAAATATATGGGACTGGCTGACCGTATTGCTGGGCGCCATGACCGCTATGCCAAATTGACTACTACTTCTACTTCTTTCACAGAAAATAATGCAAGCAGCCGGTCACCACTGGATCAACCCAATACATTTGCTCTCTCTCAACTTATGGGCTTCCCATCACCTAGTACTCCCAAATTTGACAACACTTCTATTACATCAAACTATACACCAAATCCCAAAAGTGAAGCTTTTCCTTTTAGTAGAAGCCCAGTAATCCGAAAGCGTTCTTTAGACAAGCCACTTGTTAAACAAGCTCTTTTTACAACACCTGAAAAAATATCGATGCAATCATCATCAACAGCTCACTGTAGTGGTGATAAACAATCAAAATCAAATAAGTTGGCACTTGAGAAAAGTGAGAATAGCATATTTCAAACGCCTACAAAAGAAGCCCCTCATTGTTTAGAAACTCCTGAAAAGTCTGTAATCACTCCAGAAAATATACAGTTAAATAACTTCAATGAATCCAAAGTGATTGAAAATGTAAGTATTGTTACTCGAAACAAATCTTGCACAAATAATATATCACATGAGTCACAAAGATTCATTGCAACTTCAGGAACTCTGAAAAAAACTCCAGTCAAAAGACGGAACGATGTTCATGAAACTAGTAGTGTCATTTCACAACCAAAATCTAATTCTGTTTCTGGTGAGGAAGATGCTTCTCATAGAAACAGTGTCTCCACATCATTAAATTTACCAACAAAGGTTTTACAGACTCCTTCTCCAAAGCCCTCTGTACAATCTTCTACACCAGATTCTTTAGATAAGTGGAAACGTAAAAAGTACTATTATTGCAACAAAGAGAAATCATCTAACATTTGTCATTCATCTTCAGTTTCCAATCAAGGTGTTGCAGATAAGTCGAACAGGTGTTTACGTTTGGACACTGATTATGAAACTTTTCTCGATCTCCTTGGTAATAAGCATTCAAAGCGGAAAGCTGGAGTGGATTCCAATGGGGCAGGTTTCTTGACCAAGAGAAGAAGATATAACAACTAAAGTCTTCAAACTTCATATAGCAAATTAAAATATATTGCAAGTTTACTTACTTGTACATAAGTTAGTTTAAAGTTTTTATTTGTTTTTTTTTAAGTAGCTTCCAACAAAAATTTCATTAAAGTTTTAAAATATAAAACTAATATATTATTTAAAAAAAAAAAGGTAAACATTTTAAAAAATTATTTTGAGTTAAGTTTTATTGTTCATGCCATTATCTTGGTCAGTAGATTGCAGCCAACATTAGTTAATCCATTGCCTTTGCTGAACTGCTAAGTTACAGATATAAACACACCAACAGAGTGAGTGTTTTTAACAAAATAAACAGTTTATTTTTCTGGAAAAACAGCGACTGGGTGGCAAAGGGAAAACTGTATTAGTTGTGTGATGTGAATGAATGGAAGAAGTGGTGAGGTTATATATATATAATGAATTATTGTATATAGGCATAAGAGTGGCTGTGTGGTAAGTAGCTTGCTTACCAGGTTCAGTCCCACTGTGTGGCACCTTGGGCAAGTGTCTTCCACTATAGCCTGGGGCCAACCAAAGCCTTGTGAGTGGATTTGGTAGACAGAAACCGAAAAGAAGCCCATCGTATATATCTATATATATGTGTCTGTGTTTGTCCTCCCAACATTGCTTGACAACCGATGCTGGTGTGTTTACATCCGTAACTTAGCAGTTCAGCAAAAGAGACAATAGAACAAGTTACTAGGCTTACAAAGAATAAGTCCTGGGGTTGACTAAAGGCGGTGCTCCAGTGCAATACAACTCATCAGAATAAGTAACCAAAACTGCCTGAACAGGAAGTGAACGATGAATAAGTAGAAACAAAGAAAAAAAACGGGGGTGGGGCATCAGGTGTATTGCTGACAAAATTTCAGGAAGCATGGAAGTTATGAAGGATGTAGTGTCCCGACAGCTAGCAGCTGGTGCAAGTAGGTTATCCCATGCTTCAGCAATTCTAAGCATATAAATGTGTTTCCAAAAATAATGGGAGTGATTTTTTTCTTTTAGGAGGGGGGTGGGGGGGCAATGTCAGATTTGATAAGAAAATAAAGATAAGGTAGTGGTGACAAGTACGGTAGGTTGATGCAACCCAAACAACTATGAAACACTTTGATGGTATATACTTAACTGGTGTGATTATGAGGTTGGCTTTGTAACCACACTTTGTGGGTTCCGACCAGTGATTAAAAGTAATGCGTGGATACTATGAAAAAGACTATATATATATATATATATATAATAGTTTAGCTGGTATGGATTGAACAGTTCAATAGGAACCAATGAGCCAGAAGATTGGGCTGAGTTGCAAAATCTGCTTTGACATGTTTCTATGGCTGAATGTGCTTCCTTCTGCCAACCACTCTACAGAGTGTGCTGGGGGCTTCTTTCATTGACAATGGCACCAGTGAAGTCAACAAGTAACTTGCAAAGCAAGATGCTTCAGCTGAGTGGGATATAGCGTTAAGGGAGGTGGTTTTATACCAGACATTGAGAGGTTGAAGCATGATAGAGGGACAGGAACAAGTGTCTTGTTGAAGAGGAGAGATACATGGCTTCTCCAACTGGAAAGAGAGAAAATAGATAGTGAAGTATCCTCAAGATATAAAATGA
>NW_021832219.1:0-27500 GCF_006345805.1 Octopus sinensis | reverse complement strand
ATGTATGTATGTATGTATGTATGTATGTATGTATGTATGTATGTATGTGTGCATGAATGTACGTATGTATGTATGTATGTACGTATGTATGTATGCATTTATGTATGTATGTATGTATGTATGTATGTATCTATGTATGTATGTATGTTTGTATGTATGTATGCATGAATGTATGTATGTTTGTGTGTATGTATGTATGTATGCATGTATGTTTGTATGTGATGTATGCATGTACGTTTGTATGTATGTATGTATGTATGTATGTATGTATGTATGTATGTATGCATGTATGCATGTATCTATATATGTATATTTGCATGTATGTATACATCCATGCTTGTATGTATGTATGTATGTATGTTGGTATGTATGTATGCATGGATGCATGTATACATGTATATATGTATGTATGTATGTATGCATGTATGTATGTAGGTATGTCACTGTCACTCCATTATTCAAATCATTCATGTGCCATACCTTATCGTTCATCTATGCTCTTCCAGCGGTTATACGTATGCATAGTCTACAAATGGTTTGTTGTTCAAATTTAAACTTGCTAAGTAGATGGCACTCCATTCACTTATATTCCGCCGGGCGAAATGCGTAGCCGTATTTCGTCTGTCGTTACGTTCCGAGTCCAAATTCCGCCGAGGTCGACTTTGCCTTTCATCCTGTCGGGGTCGATAAATAAAGTACCAGTCACGGCACTGGGGTCGATGTAATCGACTTAATCCGTTTTCCTGTCCTTGTTTGTCCCCTCTGTGCTTAGACCCTTGTGGGTAGTAAAGAAATATAAATTTATGTGTAGTATATGTGTTGTTTACTGTTTAAGGTCCACTCAAGAAAATCCGCTCCCTGTTCAAAATATTTGCTTAGACAATCGTTGGAAATGTCTTCACTACTATACTTGCACTCACGTGGTGGCGCAATGGCCCAGTGGTTAGGGCAGCGGACTCGCGGTCATAGGTTCGCGGTTTCGATTCCCAGACCGGGCATTGTGAGTGTTTATTGAGCGAAAACACCTAAAAGCTCCACGAGGCTCCGGCAGGGGATGGTGGTGATCCCTGCTGTACTCTTTCACCACAACTTTCTCTTACTCTTACTTCCTGTTTCTGTTGTACCTGTATTTCAAGAGGCCGGCCTTGTCACTCTGTGTCACGCTGAATATCCCCGAGAACTACGTTAAGGGTACACGTGTCTGTGGAGTGCTCAGCCACTTACACGTTAATTTCACAAGCAGGCTGTTCCGTTGATTCGGATCAAGCGGAACCCTCGTCGTCGTAACCGACGGAGTGCTTCCACTTGCACTCACACACATACACACATAGACACTACGCGCGCACACATACACACACTTATAGACACTGGCGCAGTTTCTTTAATGAGACCGCTTCCTAACGGCGTGACGCCCCCAGACGATAAATAGGCTAGTCCAATACGTATAGTGGACGTGATAGCTAGTCGTAGAAGCGTCGTGTAGAGCGAGCCGGAGCTATCGGTAGACCAGGTGTCGAGATCCGTTGAGTCGAGTGATCGGAAGTGAGAGTTCGGTAGTTGAGAAGAGGTACGTTATTGGCGAATGCACGTCATCCGAACCTGCGATATAACAGTGACACATCGGGCAAATGAAATCCAGAATTTATCTGGATCGCAGATGGCCTTATTTGAGCCTAAACAAGCAAGATAAAGGGAAAAGAGGGGTCGTCAGTAATTATAGATCTAATATTTGTTAATCAATACTCTGAAAATTATTAACTCACTCTTAGTAACTGATGTATATAATTTTTTGGAAAATGGAAATATATCGGTAGAGGAGCGAAACGGATGTGGAAAGAAGATATATAAACTTTTGGAAAATGCATTCCGATGACAAACAATGAAAATATTGACAAGAAGACAATATATACACAAGTGTTGGCACTTACACATGTGCATTACACACGTAGGTTTATATATATATATATATATATATATATATATATATAATATATATATATATATATAATATATATATATATATATATATATATATATACATACATATATATGTATACATGTATATATACATATATTATATATATATATATATATATATATTATATTATATATATATATTAATATTACATACAATATATGTATACATGTATATATATACATATATTATATACATATATATATATATATATTATATATATATATATATGGTGAAGGCGCATGCCTCAGTGGTTAGAGCGTCGAGCTTACGATCGTGAGGTTGTGAGCTCGAATCCCGGATCGGGTTGCGTGTTGTGTTCTTGAGCAAGGCACTTTATTTCACGTTGCTCCAGTTCACTCAGCTGTAGAAATGAGTTGCGACGTCACAGGTGCCAAGCTGTATCGACCTTTGTCTTTCCCTTGGATAACACTGGTGGCGTGAGAGGGGAGGCTGGTATGCATGGCGACTGCTGGTCTTCCATAAACAACCTTGCCCGGACTTGTGTCTAGGAGGGTAACTTTCTAGGTGCAATCCCATGGTCACTCATGACGAAGGGGGTCTTTACCCATTTATATATATATATATATATATTATATTATATATATATATATATATATATATATACATACATAAATGAATATACATACATCTATATATATATATATATATATATATATGTATATTCATTATATATATATATATATATATATTATATAGTATATATATATTATATATATATATATATATATATATATATATATATTATAAATGAATATACATACATATATATATATATATATAATATATATATATGTATATTCATTTATATATATATATATATATATATAGATATATATATATATATATATATATATATATATATATATATATATATATATAATTTCAACAATTGGGGTAAAATTAATTAATTATTAATCAATTTCACCAAGTATTCAGTATGTAAAGGGACCATTATAGGCGAATTCAAAATATTATATATATATAAGGGCTTAGTAAAATAAATTACTTGGCCACATACTGAACTCATTAGAAAAGCAGCTATCAGCTATTTCTAATACTTAAAGAAGATCTCTCTCAGATAGTGTTTGCCTAAACCAACTCACAAAAGTATGGGGGAAAAACATTAAAAAATCAAGTGCAAAGGTTATTTGAGAACGTACGTTTCTAGATTAGTCAATTCAGGAATTCTGAGCTGAAGAAAGAAATGTCGAATTGACTAATCTAGAAACGTACGTTCTCAAATAACCTTTGCACTCGATTTTTTATGTTTTTTCCCCCATACTTTTGCGAGTTGGTTTAGGCAAACACTATCTGAGAGAGATCTTCTTTAAGTATTAGAAATAGCTGAAGAAATTTTAGCTGCCATTTCTAATGAGTTCAGTATGTGGCAAAGTAATTTATTTTACTAAGCCCTTATATATAATGTAAAAATTATATATATATTATATATATATATATATAATATATATATATATATATATATATATATATTATATATATATATATATATATGTATATTATTTATATATATATATATTATATATATTTCTAAATCTCTCTAAAGGAGACTACAGCAAAAGTACTGGATGTTAATAGTTATCGCCGAAATAACATGGCAGTCTTGGAAAATTGGACGAATGCTGCCGTTGATTAGAGCCAAGAGTCCATCGTCTCTAGCTAGCTATGTCACACATTACAAACTTCCATTACGACATTCGAACAGGGGAGGTCAGCACCTTCCGCTTGCTGGTTCAACAACCACAGACTAGGTTCGGGTTATTTTGCCCCTTTTCAATGTAGAGTAGCCGAACCTAACAGGCGTCGCTGCTGACCGTCTGTTCGAAGGTTTATTTACCTATGTTCAGTGGAATACGTCCACTGGTTTTCAAATATATATATATATAAATCTGCAGTAGTGCCTGTATGGTAAGTATCTTGCTTACCAACTACATGATTCCAGGTTCAGTCCCACTGCATGGTACCTTTTGCAAGTGTTTTCTACTATAGGCTCGGGCTGACCGAACACTAAAAGCAATAAAATTGTCAAACTGTTACATAATAAAAAGAGAGAATTGTCATGCCTGTTGAGATATTCTGTAAGCGCTAGAAGACTGCTCATGGAAACAACATGATCAATGGTTTCATTTTGTTGTTGTCATACACGATATGTTGGGAAAACTGGCGTTCTTAATATGTTGGCCTGGTAGTTTCTTGTAGGTAGGCATTGATATTGGGCTGCTATGATAAATGCTTCTGTTTCTGATTTTAAGCCAGAAGCCATTAACCATTGATGGGCAATGGCTTTGTCAACATCGTCACTATTAGCTCTGTTTGGGTATTTCCATTGAGAAATCTTCTTGCAATTTATCAGTAAGAATATCTAAGGCAGCAGTTGTAACATTAGCTTTTTTGTGTTTGTTTCTAGTACTTCTAATTCTAGAATTTGTTGTATTTGGAATTCACTTATATATTCCTTTGCCTGTTTTGCTACTGTACATGAAGCTTCCTGGCTGTCATGTTTTGAGAAAGTCTTAACATCCAGTAATCAGAGTTTTTCAGGTAGGTGTCTAGGTCAATATTGGCAATGTTCATTGTTAATTCCAGGTGTAAAAGTCCTCAGTCTCCCTCTTTTCTTGGCACTTCTATATTTGGGTGGTGCATTCTATGCATTGCCAACAATTTTCGCCTTTTTCTGTCAAGATTACGTATTTCAGTACTTGACTAGTTAATGATATTGAAACTATAAGTCACGACTCCTATGGTTAAAGAATAGATCGCTTCGATCCTGTTTCTTGCATTCAGCAATTACCCTGTGATAACATTCTCTTCTGATCCTTTCTCTCATCACTAAATGTTTGATGCCATCACGTTCAAATTACCCTAGGTATTTGTAGCTCTCCGCGTGTTATAACTCCTTTATGACATTCTACTGGTCAAGGTTAAAGTTAGATGTGTCAGTCATTTCTTTCTTTGATAAAGGTAGGTATTGCGCATTTATCGAGGCCAAATTGCATCCTGATGTCATCACTGTATTATTTATCAATTGCTAGTAAGCCCTGTAGTTGTTGGCCATTTTTTGCAAAGAGCTTTAAATCATCCATGTAAATGAGATGATTTATATTTTTATCAAACATTTTATAACCGTACTGTGCATCATTGAGTAATTTCGAGAGAGGTATTAAGACTAGACAAATGAGGAGTGGTGATAGAGAGTCACCCTGGAAAATGCCATCTGAAATTCTTAGATCTCCAGGATTAAGAGATTCAATAACACTGTTCAGCATGGTTCTCCATGATCTCATACTTACAAGCAAAAAGTTTCGCAGAGTAGGTGCAATTTTATACATTTCCAGACATTTCTTAATCCAGCTATGTGGTAGACTATCAAAAGCTTTTTTATAGTCTATCCACGTTATTGACAAGCTTTTGTATCGTTTGAGACAATATTCCAAGATCATCTTATTGATGAGTAGCTGGTCTTTACAACCACAGGACCCACGTTAAAATCCTTTTTGCTCATTTGGGAATATGCCACTTTCTATTAAAAAAAACTATAGGTATATTCACTTAATACAGATGTTAGCATTTTGTACATTGATGTTAAGCAGGTTATGGGTCTGTAATTTTTCGGTACGTTTGTTTCTTCATTTTTTGGAAGTAGGAATGTTAAACCATTAACTAGCAAGAGGGAATCATACTAAGATGTTGGAGAACATTGTTGTAAAGTTTTGCTAGTAGTTCAACACTTTCTGGGGAGGCATTCAACTAGAATTTAGGAATTTTATCCTTTCCTGGAGACTTCCATTTACTTGACTTCCTTATTATTATTATTATCATTATTATTGTTATTATTATTATTATTATTTCTTCCAACGCGGATGGACGTGTCTCCGGAAGCTCCGTGAGTTTTGTGACAATTTCATTGGAAATTTGCTGATAAGTGTTAATATTTTTGAATATTTTTGTAGCCAAGCCGACTAACTTTTTACAGAGCTAGTTGGCTAGGCAAAATTTTACCCCTTTCGGGGTAAAATTACTGTTTATATTATTGACATTCACATTATTTTGCACACACACATTTCCAAAATGGCTTTAAAAAGAGCTGCTGGCTTTTCCCTCCTTGCAACAGCACCCCCTCCACAAGAAGAAAAAATTTCGTCAGCGGTTCCGAACCACCCATTTCAAGCCGTAGAAGGCGAAGTAAACATTACAATGGAACGTGCTGAAAAGCAAAGCGTTCCAAATAAGAACAAAAAAGACGGCGTCTCTTGCGACGTCATTTTAGATTTGCCCCCTCTACCTTCAACTAATGTTATAGTACCGAAAGGGGAGGAAGGGAATGATATGAATACGAGAGAAATAAACAAAGAAACAAAAATTGAAGAAAATGCCAAAGGTTTTGCTTCAGCTGCAAAGCAGATTTCGGAAGAGATACAAATTACGATGGAGGATATTAAAATGGCAAAAGAGTTGTTGAGAAAAGAGGGAAACAGTGTTTTCCTCAACACACCTGAACAACTCATACATGAGACCAACAAAAAAACAATATTCTACAAAGTTTTCGAAAAGAAAACTAAAAGACAGGTTAACGCCACACCCCAACAGTTAGAAATGGCTCTGAAGCCCATTTGGGGCCAAAAGAGCTATGTGACAAGTGGGAAGCGATTTGGAACCGTGAAGGTTCGCTTCCCAACAGAGGAGCAAGCAAGGGCGCATGCCATTTCGCCCTTGCAAAATGAACATTTGTTCCTCGTTCCGATGTACCTCGGGCGTAAGGTCCAAAAAATAACAATAAATACAATACCCCCCGAACTGAATATCTCATGGCTAGTGGCGGCTATCCTCTATGGCATAGAGGACACTGCCACTATCCTAAATGTTCGGAGGGTAAGAGAAAAGAACTGGTCAGGTATGGGTATTGAACTGCTGGTACAGATCCAGCAGGAAAACATCAATGCCATACCTGACTTTGTCATCTTACTAGATGGGACCAGGCTAAACGTTACTGTAGAGGGGCGAAAGCCAAAATGTTTCCTCAGCAGTAGCGAAAGCCACCTGAAGAGGGACTGCCCCATTCAAAAAAAGAGAATGGAGGCAGCAACAACAACAACAACAACAGAAACAGCAGAAACAGCACGAAACACCAAAGGCTGCCACACCACCAACACCATCACCAGCACCAAGACGAACAACACTACCTCCAACAACAACAACCACCAAACCAACACCAACACCAGTACCTAGAAGGTCGACAGCAGCACCATCAACAGCAACAGGAGCAGCGGCACCACCGATACCGGCGGAACCAACAACTTTTCGTCCTGCTGCTGAAGCAGACCCCTCAACCATTCCTTTGCCGTATGAAGAGTACTCGGATTGTGCGAGCTCTGATTCCGACAAAGGAGAGTGGAACACGGTGCCTCCAAAAACGAAAAGGAGGAGAAAACAAAAAGACACACAGGGGAAGCGCGAACAAATAGTACTTCCCAACATCAACAACAACATCAACAACAACACACACTCACAACAAACAACAACAACAACACTTTCGACACCACTACTGCCACTGCCAAACACACAGACACAATTACATCAATAAATACAAGGAACCAGGAACTGGTTGAGTATTTGAAAGACAGAACTAGTACAAGTATAACAGATTTTGTTATACCAAGACACAACACACCACCAGCACACATTCTCACAATAAAAATAAACAAAACAACATACAACGAAATTAAACAAATATTCCCTAATGATGTGGGATCGTTAGGGAAAAGTTTCTCTAAGAAACTGTACAAAAATATTTTGGAAGCACCCGTGCAAAAGCACAAGGGAGCCACCCCCACCACCAACAACAGTAAGTAGAGCCTTTTTCTTCTCCTTTTTTTCCCCCCTACTTTTGAAGCATGGCAAATCTTAGAATCGGTTGCTTGAATGTGAGAGGCCTCGGGTCACCTTGGAAACAGGGTCACCTGTTAAACGACCTGAGGTTTCATGATGTGGATGTAGCAGCCATCAGTGAAACCAGGCTCTCCGACCCGCAGGAACTCGAGGCCTTTTCGGCGGATACGAGATATTTCTATCTTCGTGTCGGCCGGGAGCGGGCGGTGGTGGTACTGCGGTGTTGTTTCGGAAGGGCCTGGACTTGAAAATAAGGACAGTCTTCTTGGATCCGGAAGGTAAGTTGGTGGTCCTCGACGTCGACGGTAGTGACGGCGGTGCTTTCAGACTGCTGGCTGCCTACGCTCCGACAGGAGCAGGGCAGTCGGATTATTTCAAACGTCTGGAAGTTTTCCTGGAACGTCACGCACTCTAGTGCTAGTTGGGGATTGGAACGCTGTCTTAGACGAACGTTTCGATCGGGTGGGCAGGGGAGCGTCTGATAGGAGAGGGGGAGGGTGCAAGAGCCTCGCCAACCTACTCGGCCGCTTTCAGCTGTCCGACAGGTTTCGACTAGACAACCCGAATGTGCCAATGTGGACTTGGACCAATCGCATCGGGTCGTCTAGATCGTACTTAGATAGAGTATTTTGTAGGCCAGCGGATAAGGACAGCGTAGGGTGTCCACAATTCCACCTAGTCGAATATACGGACCACAAATTACTGATCTGTACGGTCGACTTAGATAGGCTACAAAGACAGGGACCCGGCTACTGGAAGCTGAACGCGTCGTTAACGGCGTGCAAAGCTTACAGACACCGGATTAGTTTACTAGTTAAGCGGGCGCTCACGGGGGCAATCATCAACAACAACTGGTGGTTTGCCCTCAAGAGAGCAATTAGAGTAGAGTCGATTAGGTATAGTAAGACTCTAGCTATTGAACGTAGGAAGAGAGAGCGGGATTTAGTTAAGAAACTAGACGAGGCTCTTGACACTGGCATCGCGACCGACGTGTTGGCGGCAAGGTTGGCCCTCGACCAACACTTCGACGCCAAACACGAAGGCTGCGTTGTCAGAGCTAAGGCACGTTCGCTAAGCGGGGAGGGGACTAGAGCCGCTCGATGGGTCCCTGTGGCGGAGGCGAAGCGAGGCAACAAAGCAACCATTCGGTCTTTGGTGGACCAGAACGGGCGCGAGGTTACCGAACCGAAGCAGATGTGTACGGTGCTTCAGCGGCACTTTGCTCAACTGTTTGGGACGAGCGGTGGAACGGACACCAACGGTACAGACTTCGGTGTGTACCTGGACGGACTGCCGCAACTCTCGGACAGCGAGGCAGAGTGCTGCGAAGGACCGATATCTGCCTTGGAAGTGGAAGAAGCGATGAAGAGTTGCACGAGAGGTAGATCGCCGGGTTTGGATGGTCTGCCCTACGAGCTTTACTTTTCAATGCCAGACTTGTTTGCGGGCCTGTTGGCAAACGTCTACTGCAACTGGCAGCAAAACGGGAGAATTCCTGCTTTTGTCTGTCGAGGAGTGGTGGCTTTGCTGAAGAAGGACCCAAACAAGGGGGACGTTATAGGGAATTTCCAGCCCATCCCTCTGCTCAATACAGAGTTGAAGATTTTGGCCAAGGTGCTAGCCAAGAGATTGGCGCTTGTCGAGGACAAGCTGGTCGGCAAGACGCAGACATGCGCCGTGCCGACCAGGTCGATACACGACAACCTCCATCTCATGCGCTACATCATAGAGAGGGTGGGTAACGACGCTGGCGCGGGTGGGGCTTTGATCAACTTGGATCAGAGCAAAGCCTTCGATAGGGTCGACCATCGGTACCTGGCAGCTGTCCTCAAGGCAGCCGGCTTCGGTCCAGTTTTCCGCGGGTGGATAGCTGCTTTATACAGCAACATCTGCTCGGTGATACGGGTGAACGGTCACCTTTCGAAACCGTTCGACATCTCGCGTTCGGTCCGCCAAGGATGCCCTCTCTCCCTCTTGTACATTTTGACTCTCGAGCCATTACTGCGCAAGTTGGAGGCTTTGAGGGGTATCCCGCGCGATCTAGGAGGCGGAAACAGCGTGTCTGCTTATGCCGACGACGTCACCGTGGTGGTGTCGAGCCACAGGCACATTGGCCTGATTGGCGAGACACTAAACCAGTACGAAGCGGTGACAGGGGCAAAGATTAACGCGGAAAAGTCTGTGGGCTTGCAACTGGGCACCTGGAGAGGCAAGCCCATGCCGTCCAACAGCGTCGTAGGGCGCTGGACAGACGGACCCGTTAAACTGCTCGGAGTCTGGTTCGGTCCGGACCTCCAGGTGGATAAGAACTGGGAAGAGGTGACGAGCAGGGTGGCACGTCTCACCCAGAAATGGGCCGAGAGGAAGCTGTCCCTGAAAGGTCGAGCGGAGGTGGCAAATGCGTACATCGCATCCGTCATCTATTACTGCTTGACCGTCGTCCCTTGTCCCGACCGCTGGCTGGCCAAGCTGGTACGCCAGCTCATCGACTTTTTGTGGAAGGGTCAGGTGCCACTGGTCAGGCGATCCATCTGCTGTCAACGACCGCTGAACGGAGGCCTTGGAATGCCGTGGTTGCTGTTGCGCAGACATGCGCTCAGGCTGCGGCATCTCAAGCGCTTCCTAGACGGTGAACAGGTGTGGTCGTCTTTTGTAAGACGCGATTTTCCGCAGCTCGTCTCTTTGACGGAGCTGCAGACCTCGATCAAACGTAGACCGAGAAAGGGCGCTTGGCACCTCGAGTGCCGTCAAGCCCTCTCCGCCCTCCGTCAGGCGGGCAATGCGATCGGTTACAGCTCCACTCTAGCGTTCTATAGAGGGTTAGTGGAGGAAAAATGCGACGACGTTCTCGGGGAAACTCTAGGCGTTGAAGATGACGAACTGTGCGGTCTGTTCGGGAGGACTTTCGGGCCGGGGCCGATGGATAATTTCCAGAGGTCGCTCGCCTGGCAGTGCTACCGAGGGGCTCTGCCTGTACGAGATAAACTCTACCGGCACGGAAGTGCCGTCAGCCGGGCCTGCCCGAGGTGTTGCCAGGACGACGAAACCGTTCTGCACGCTCGTCCAGTGCCCGAGTATTGCTGAAATATGGGTTTATGTCGAACAGCTACTGTCACGTGCGGGACGGATCCGACTATCGGCCGAATCCATAGTGAAGAATGCCCCGCCGACCTCATTTAACAAGGAGGGCGAGGCCGTTTTCTTGTGCCTAGTGGCTGTGGCGAAAGAAGTTGTGTGGTGGACTCGTTTGAAAGGGCTAAAGTCAGACACTTTCCTCTTTGGTCAAGGCCTCATCAACTTTTTCAAGTTTCACTTGAAAAGGAAGATGAGGTTAGAGAGGAAAGTGCTGTCCGATAGCAAGTTTTATGAAAGGTGGGTGAATTGTGCGAGACTGGCCAGTATAAATGGACCAGTTCTCAGGTTTCGCCTGTGATTTCAAAAGGGTAATATAAAAGGAGAAAAAAGGGACTCTCTACACCCCCTTTTTTTGACCAGGCTCCCGTTGGCTTTTGTGGGGTTTTTTCCACCAGGAACCTTTCTTAGCGCCTCCCCCTTTTGGGAGATTTTCATTGTTAAATTTTTTAAATGTTATTAAGTTTTTACTCGATGTTTTTCAAAAACGGACAAAACCCTTTGTAACCTTTCGTCCTGTATTGTCCCTTCATGTTTCAAATCATGCGTGTCAGCCCTTGTGGCCAATAAAAAAGAATTAATTATTATTATTATTATATTATTATTATTATTATTATTATTATTATTATTATTATATAAGCCCCTAGGATCTTTTCAATTCTGAAGCCAGTTTTTTCAAATTTTTCCTACTGAACCAAACAATTTGAAACTTCGTATACTGGTAGAATGTGTCAAAAGTAAACTTAATTGTAAACCAGAATGAAAACGGAATTGTAACTTCTAAGTTTAACGTTGTTTAATAATTAGAATTTTAACCAATGATATTCCGTCATTCGGCTTTATTTTATTTACTCCGTCTCGACCACCAATTTGGTGACGTATTAAACATCTTAAATGTAAACAGACCGCATCCTCCGTGAAATCTCCTTCTAATTATTTAAAGTACTCATGTTTCCAGGATCCTATAGTCAGCCACCTTCTAATAACAATATTTAAAACTAGTTAATAAGCCACATGTATTAAATTGAAAATGTTTCCATTCTGTTAGTACTTGCTTTCGTTTGCTATTAAGAAGTGGCATCTCAGTGACGAGGCTTCTAACAAGATTTCGTTTCTAAGCTAATGCGTTTCATTTCACTTATTGTATTTATTTGTGCAAAAGGCAAGAAATTTAATATTAAAAAAGCAAAGAGCTGGCAGAAACGTTAGCACGCCGGGCGAAATGCGTAGCCGTATTTCGTCTGTGTTTGTTTACAGTTTTCAAACGAACGTTAGTACGTCACAAAAGCGCTTTCTACGTCACACTAATAGAATGCAGTCAAGTTTTACACATGAAAACAAACAATCTGATTGGTTAAAATTCGCAGTTTTAATCTACGATTAAAGTTATAAAATAGATTTTTCTCAAATAAACTAGTTCCAACCTGTGTCTTGTTTTGCTAGACTCTATCAGCATACGAAGTTTCAGATTATTTAGTTAAGTAGAAAGATCTGTGGTCCTGCCTTCAGAATTGAAAAGATCCAGCCCCTACATTGTACACACACGCACACATATATACATACATTCACTCACACGCACGTACACACACACACATTTACATATATATATACTATACACTCACACACACAAACACACGTACAAACACACACAAACTCACATACACACCGACAGATATACATACACAATATACACCTATCCGCGCACGCACACATACACACAAACACATACAAACCCACACATACACGCGCACACGTACACGTACATACATACACTCTATAGCCCTTTGTTTTTATGACCCAGCTTTGACCTGGCTTGACACAAACGGCTAGTAGTCATCATGACAGCTGGCTTTGTCATTGCCCTTATTCACCAAAAATACACACACACACGCACGCACAAACACACTTGTCATCTTGCACACACACACACACACACACAGGCATTCCTTTTTTTGGAACTGTCTTGCATTATAAAACCATATTTCAACTACCTCCAAATTCTGTTCTTTCAACATGTGATCTCTTAAGCACCACCAGCTCAAATATTGTCTCCTCTGTCTTCCCTCCTTGGGATCTTTCCTTCTTCTTGTTTCCGACGAAGAGCTCCGCTCGAAACGTTAAACCCTCCTTCCCTTCTTTCCTGAGCGTCAATAATACTTTAATTGTTCCACGTCCTCGCGTTGCTGTGTTTTTTCTCTTTTTTTCTGTGTTTTCTTGTTTGGATTAACTTTATATATATATATATATATATATATATATTATATATATATATATTCTTTATATATAAAAGTAAGGTTGTGTGTCTGTGTACTCCGATTTAGATTCCTAACTACACCCACATTTTGCGGTGCAGTTTAACCAAAACCGGGAATCTTATAGTCGTGATTCATATCAAGCCCTTCTGGGTATTATCGCGCGTCTACGATGAATCTACGATTTAAAAAATAATTTACCATAATTTTTTTCCATTTTAATGCATATTTTTTTAAAAATATAATGGAAGTAACTCTCTGAAAATGTCTACGATGAGTCAACGATTTTTAAAAAAAATTACCATAATTTTTTTCCATTTTTAATGCATTTTTTGCTATTTTTGGGCTACAACTCTCTAAAAATGCTTTATAGTTATTTCCCTTACAAACCCGAGCAACGCCGGGCGATACTGCTAGTATATATATATATATATATATATATATATATATATATATATATATATATATATATATATTATATATATATATATATATATATATATATATATATATACATATATATATAGCGGCCGATTGTTCACCACTGACAATGGCCACAAATAGTCAGAAAACGTGTGGTCTCGGGATGCCGTCGTCTGCTAGAGGGTAGTAAGGATTTGCTTCTCAGCTTGCAATATATTACGGGTGCAGACTGCATCGATAAACAACTGGAAGCGGATACTCCTGGTGTTTGAACGGTAGTAATATCGATTCCTATGGAACAGCCATGCTGATGTGGTGATAAATATTTCTTCTCGGTATAGTTACTACATTCATCTCCTCTAGAGATTTTCTGACTTGCTACTTTGCTTGTTTTATACACACTCACAGATACAGACACAGACACACTACACACACACACACACACACACACACACACACACACACACACACACACACACACACATATACACACACACACACACACACACACACACATATATATATATATATAATATATATATATATATATATATATACAAAATGAGAAAATGGAGAAACATACCTAAATCAATCATCAACCATCAGATAATACCCAATCAATACTTTATTAAACCATTACATAACAGCAATGACATTATACATAATATATTGCAAATATAACTAGACATGGAAATAGAAATAGAAAATACAATTACATCATATCTGACAGCTGTTTCGGCCGTGAAGACAGGTATGTCTCATTAAACCTATTAGCCATATAAAGCAGGTATAACTGAGACATTAACAAGGATGTCTCACGGCCTCTTCAGAGAATTTAATATAAGTGTGAAAAAATTTACATATAAATATAAAAATATAAAATATAAAAATGTGTGCATAGACACTCATAATTCTACGCATATATATATATATACACATTAATACAATAATACAATACAAACAAAATATATCAGTATACATTAACAAACACAATTATTTTCCATATTGGACTCATAGTTCCATAACCAACATCAAGGAAATACATGTACACTCACATTTAAATTTAAAGCAGACATATATATATAGAACAGTCCAGTTCATTAAAATGTATAACCCTACAAAAAAGTCAATAAAATTAATATTAATATTAACAATAATAATAATAATAACAACCATGATTGTACCATGTAAAGCAAGCGGGCATCCACATATATACTCAATGAGTCGAATCCATCTATCCGCTTGATATTGATTTTCCTAGGTAGATTCGATTGGCTTATAGTTTTAAATTTGAATCACAATGGAAATTTTACGGTTAGTTAGCCAAGAAGCGCACATACGCACACGCACATCCACAGATCCTGCGCACATACATACATAATTATATGTATACACACACACATACACCCACACACATACACACATACATAGCCACATACACAGCCAACTCATAAATAAATAAATAATATAAGAGGTATACTCGTAACTATACACATGGAAAAAACAGAGGAACCCAACCGATTGCACATACATGCATGCAGACATCCAGCCCCCCCAAAACGACACCAAGGCCGCGGTATTAACGAAGAAGATCCACTCACATATTTCCATAAAACATTAAATGCAAAGATACATATAATTATATCAAGATAGAGAATGTAATTTTTCATAAGGTACATAATTCATATGACACCGTATTTTTCGTAACCATAGTGTTTTATAACTAAAAGTCTGCTAACTTAACCGCTATATGCTATATTCAAACATACGCTAAATTATAAAGTATATATTAAACATTTCCGTTTGACTATCAAAAGACATAGAAATATATATATACTAAGTTAACATCGGTTTATAATAATTAAATTATAAGAGATTAATTGTAAGAAGTCAAAATACGCTAATATTCTAGGATATATAAACAAAATAACTCCTTATAGTATAAATAGATATCATCTTTACGTAATAAATCCAATGTTATTATAATACTAATATTTATCTATTAAAACCCTTACCAACGAACTAATAGAATTACACTCACATCTACATGCCCATATGTATACTCATGTGTAACAACAGACATACACATACACACCATATATTTTCACATGTGATGTGCGTGTAAACATTCATAGTACTTATATATAAATATATTTTTGAGCATCAGTGGACACATAAATACAAATGTAATAATTAACAGGATTTGGCATTAAATAATATCAGTGGAGGACTTACCAATAAAATAGTATATAAGTAAATAACAAAAATTAAATTAATTATAAGTTAATAATTATAATTACTTAAGATTAAAATGTAATAGAATAAAATAAGATGAAATAATTAAAATTAAAATGAAAATATAAGTACAAGCTAGTATACATGTATATATATTTTATTATAATAAATGATGGATATATATGTATATATATATATACATATAAATAAATAAATAAATGAATAAATAAATAGATAAATACCATAGAATACAAATTAAGATAAATACAAAGGTAAACCTAATATATAGTACTGCTAATATGTATATATCCACATATACATAAAAGAATAGATAGATAGATAAATAACATAAAATAAAATGAAAAATATACATTGAAAAAAGTACATATATAAACTTAGTATCCAGGCTACTATTATGTAAACATTTACCTATAGATAATGAATAAATAAATAGATAAATAACATAATGTACAAATCAAGATGAGTACAAATATAGACTAAATATATAAGACTGCTAATATGTATAAAGCCAAATGTAAGTAAATGAATAGGTTTATTAATAAATAACATAAGATACAAATTTAGATGAGTACAAAGATACACTAAATATACAATATAGAAGCCTGCCAAAAACCCATATACTCATCCAAAACAAACAAAATCCAATATAGACTCACATTTATTACATATTAGTATTACAGTATCTAAAACCAGGTATCCAACTATGATACTCATACACACTCTGCAATTTTGGAAATCTCTAAGAATATCATATTACTGTGTATATACCAAAATGTATATATTCTTTCTTGCCGCAGTGTATTTCCCTTATAAACCAGGACAAAAAACCAAAAACCAAAAACAATTAATACAGAACATATATATTTATATACATGTGTAGCTACAAAATTATAAAATTATAAATTTATAAGTTGCATGTTTTAAAATTGTAGAAGACTACTAGTATAATTAGATACAGAGGAGAGTTAAAATATTACTACTAGAAAAGCTAAGTTCTATTTAAATCTAGAGAAAGTGTACGGTAGTTTATGAATGCAAAAAAATATTTTTTTCATTAATATTATTAATAATAGGCCTACCAGCTTTGATAATGAAAAAAATTTCATTAATACATAGAGAGCATTTTTTTATTTTTTCCATTATATACAGGTGCAGAAGTTAGTATTTTCCAATTTAATTTAAAATCTAAGTTCTTACTTTTGAGTTCCCAAATATACGCACTTAACCCCGTAGAGTACATCCTATTTTTATTTCTAAAAGTATATCTATGATAATTAAGTCTCTGTTTCATGCTATTCATAGTTGCTCCGATGTATACCCTACTACTAAATTGTGTATCCACAGTGCATTGATAAACTACCTCTTTCTTGAGGCATTAATTACCAAACACACATTGATTTCTGTTTCTGCAATTACAGTTATCAACAGGTTGGGGTGATCTAACATTGGCCAAAATTTCTGTAACACTATTCCCATTAATAGTGTTACAATTATTTTTACTATCCAATCCCAAATTCAACGAATGATTTGATTTATCATTATTGGCGATATTCCTATCAATAGTAATAGTATTAGTGGTAGTGGTATCATCTATTACATTAATATTTTTCCTTACAGGTACGGTACCATCATAATTTGCAAGGGGGTTGTTCGTGTTAGCTCCAAAAGAAATATTGTTCTTACGATTATAGAGAGGCAAATTACTATTATCTAAATTCAACTTTCTATCATTATAGAAGTAATCCAGTTTCCTGTTATTAAATGAGGAGATGATGGTGGCTAAATTATGTGTAATGCTATATCCTATTCTAACAGTTCCATTGTTAATTAAATGACCAAATTTATTCTTACCCTAACCAAAATGCCTAAATATTACATTGTGCAAAGCTCTAACTATGTCTGTTTTTATCTGCAATGCATATGGGATTATCAGCCATAGTGTATCCTTATCAGTATTAGGGTTGCCTATCAAATTGTTATTTTTAGTAAAAACCTTGTTCCTCCTCCATCCCATATGTTTACTATCCTTAACAATGTCATTGTTATGCCTATCATTATCAATATTCCCATAATTATTGCGTAAATAAACTTTACTATTATCATACCTACCATTAGTTTTGATATGCGTATTATTAATATTACTACCATCACTTATGTGCGCTAATTTATTTAAACTAACGTCAACAGCTCCGAAATTACCAACACCTTTATAATTATCATATGTGTTTTTATATATCGTATTTTTCCTTATCCTACAGTTATTATTGTTTGTCCTAAATTTATTGGTGTTGTTCCTAATAGTTCCACCGGTATTTGAAGGATTATCCTTGGGTATATACCATATTTTACTTTTGTAGCCTGCTTTCAGCAATGCTGTATTATATCTATCACAATGCTTATTAAAAATGTCCCCGTTTGAGGATAGATAAGAGATTCTCTGACTAATGCTACGCACTAGTGATCTTTTAATTTGAGGGGGTGATTGCTAGAACGGTTTATATATACTAAGTTAGAATTGGGTTTAATATAAGGTTCATGCATCCCATTAGTAAGGTTGCAATTGACATCCAAATAATTGGCAGAATAGTTTTCATTTTCAATAATTATGGATAGGCCAAAACTATTAAAAAATTCATTTAGTCTTTTTTTCAGTAGATCCAGTCTCCTATTTGATGTATTATTTACCAAAAATAAAGCGTCATCCCTATATAGTCCTCCTTTTAATTCAGGGAATTCTCTACTAATGTTATCTAGTAAGTACATCCCAACCAGATCAGTCACTTCCGCTGAATCCGGCGATCCCATGGTGATGTCGAACAAGTTGGGTGTCTTTTCTAGCCCAAAGTTTGTTATCAAACTCTATTAAAGTTTTCCTAGCTGTTAAGATAACCCTAATCTCTCCCATACTTAATTTAGTGTGTCGCCTAGCAAAAATTAAAGCCTTATTTAATATAATAGGGTTTATGGATGTGTAGTAATTTTGTATATCAAATTGGATGAATTTACTTCTATTATTATTACTGACCTTTATGGCAGAAAACCAATCCAGTGCACCTTGAGTATTCTTCCAAAGGTTAAGTTTAATCTTGTTACGTATAGCAGGTAAATATTTATCCAGAATAAGTTTACTCAGTCTGCCTAAGTCAGATTTGGTAGGGCAAATCAATCTGACCTGCGTGTTACCAAGAAAGTTTTCTTTATGGTCCTTGAGTGTGATTCTCGGTCTAGTGGGGGTATAAGGTTCCGTTTTTTCTTCTAGGTAATAATCCAATATTATTTCTCTAATCTCAAGGTTCAGTTTCTAAGTGTGTTAAAAGGTACAATTTCATATTTCTTAGTAATTTCTTTGTGTAGTAATTCATGGTATGTATATATATATATATATATATATATATATATATATATATAGATATATATATATATATATATATATAATTTAGATTCAGTTGAAATAGGCAATTAGGTTTAGACACCAAGCCAGTCCGGTATTATCCGCACAGCTCGAAGTGAATAGAAATCAAATAAATAACAGGACGCCAAGGGACAAATGTTGAAATTTGGGATCTCTTCAACAGTTTCAGCTACCAAATACATCTCTCAAAATTCTTGTCAACCACAAGCTGTTGTAGAAATCCCTTTTCCCAAGGTGCTATGTAAGAAGATTGAACAAAGGATACGTTGATTTTCAAGGAACTTTCTTAAGTACATAGACATAACAGCAGCTCTTAATATTTACAATTTAGATGTAAAAGCAATTTATCTATTCCTTAAGGCAAGGATAACCCTCAGTAATGAACTCAATTGTAATATATATTGTAATATATGTTGTACTGACTAAAATAATATTGTCGTGGCACAACTCCAATGTTTAATTCCATGCTTTAACGATGTATTAATAAACTCTTCTATGGCAATAAATATGTTTATCTAACGGCTTCCCTTTACAGGTAATACAAAACTCAAGTGCCAAAGCAAATACGAAAATTAACAGCCATATTATTGCTGCAAGTATTCCCAATGTTAATATAACCAACCGTGATGAACCAGTTACAATAGCATTCAATGTAATAGATCCGGTAAGCGCTATGTATTTTGTTATAGCTGTCACAGTTTATGTTTCGTTTCAGGGCCATACACCACTGCTCACAAATGAAACACGGACCGCGGTGGAACAAGTAGTAGTAGTAGTAGTCGTAGTAGTCGTAGTAGTAGTAGTAGTTTCAAGTTATAAATATCTTTATAATACCATCTTTATAATACACGCGACGGATATGTTTCCAGTCATTTGTGTTGTAGTAGAAGTCGTAGTAGTAGTAGTAGTGGTGGTGGTGGTGTTGGTGTTGGTGGTAGTAGTAGTAGTAGTAGTAGTAGTAGTTTCAACTTATAACTTATACTATCTTTATAATACACGCGGCGGATATGTTTCCAGTTATTTGTGTTGTTTTTTTAGAATCACCAGTGTATTTTCTTAATATGTTTGTCTATTGCCTTCATTGATTGCGTCTGTGTATTTTAAATGTGATAAATTTCTTTGGGCTTCCGTTGACCATAGTTGAGGTTGTTATTGTTGTTTACCTTCATGTCATCTCTGATCCAGTAGGCCTCTGATGAAACACATTACAGCCATGACCATCATGTCATTTTGTAGATCACTAAATATTTCAAGAACGACATCAGTTGTTAATGTGATGGAGTAGAAATTATCATACTAAACATAGATTAAAAAACAAATTTGAATTGTCAGTTCAGCTACGTTACAAACAGTGATTTGGGGTTCACAGTGTCAATAATAACTAAACATTTATTACCATTGTTTGATATTTTGTTACTTTCGCAAAGATACATTACATGTATTTTAATTACAAAGTAGAGTGGTTGTATACTGTCAACTTAACGTGACAGTCCTGTAAGAGAATTACATCACCGCTGTTTAGCCCTAGGAAGCTACACGTTTGCATTATGTTATATATACAATAATAATAAAGGACGTTACCGTATACATTTTTTACAAACCAAGGACGTTATATACACCTTGACTCAGGTTAGAGAAGGAGTGCGTATTATACACAAGGTTTAGGTTTTTCAGAGGTACAACCCCCTAAAAATCCCCTGCATATTATACTCAAGAGCGGAATATGCTCGATGCTTCCTAGGGCTAAACAGCGGTGGTGTAATTCACTTACAGGACTGTCACGTTAAGTTGACAGTATACAACCACGCTATCGCTCCACCACCGTACATATCTCTATGAGATATTTAGAAATTTAATATTTCTAATTACAAAGTAATTTGATTAAATTGTATTTCAGAATGCCACCAACCCACAATGTGTCTATTGGGACGAATCCCCAGGGCGTAATCCCCACTGGTCAGCAAAGGGCTGTGATACATCCGACTATGAACCTGGAAAAAAAGTATTTTGTACTTGTAACCATCTTACAAGTTTTGCCATGCTAATGGTTGGTAACATTACGACAACCAGTTAATTGCCAGTACACTGGAAATCCTGTCTGTGCATAAATAAGTTCAACACGTATTAACCATCATTTTAGTAAATATGTGAGGTTGGTATTTTGTAATAGGGCACTGTTGATCGTGCTCTTATTGCTGTTTATCAGTTTAAACTCAGAACGGTGTCTACTTGATGAACCAAGATACCATCCTCAATTAAATGCATGAGAATTCCTCAAAGGTGAATGTCATGGGACAGAGAAAAACAACCATTTTCGCTGAATTTAAAATCTATTGGGCTAAAACAATCTGAATGACAATCTAAGTAAGAGATACCGTAAATCCTCGAGTATAATCCGCAATTTTTTCCAAAAATTTAAAGGTCAAAATCCCTAGAGCGTACTATATACGCGGTAAAACTGAAAAATATTTCCTAAGCAATGTCCGAGTCTCTTTTTGCTGTCAAGTACAAAGAAGCTACACGTTTGCATTATGCTATATATACAAAAATAATAAAGGACGTTACCGTATACATTTTTACAAACCAAGGACGTTATATTGACCTCCTTGACTCAGGTTAGAGAAGGAGTGCGTATTATACACAAGGTTTAGGTTTTTCAGAGGTACAACCCCCTAAAAATCCCCTGCATATTATACTCACGGGCGGAATATACTCGAGGATCTACGGTACTTATTTAGTATACAATAATTCTCTAAAGCACAAAAGCCATGTTTGTAGCTTACAAGTTAAACATTTGGCCTCTTCATGATTCTGTTACAGGGTCTCTCCTCTCATTTACATGAAACTTCTGTGTCAATAATGCAGATATATACAATATCTGTCAGTTTCTACAACACATCTGCTACCCGTAAAACTAAAACCTACCCCTATCTTCTGTACATATTTTAGCTTAAAGGAATAGCTGAAGCAATGCAATAAGTTAGTTCACTCAATACCAGTTCTACTATCATCTTATTTCTTTATTGCCCACAAGGGGTTAAACATAGAGGGGACAAACAAGGACAGACAAAGGGGTTAAGTCGATTACATCGACCCCAGTGAGTAACTGGTACTTAATTTATCGACCCCGAAAGGATGAAAAGTAAAGTCGACCTCGGCGGAATTTGAACTCAGAACGTAACGGCAGACGAAATACGCTAAGCCTTTCGTCCGGCGTGCTAACGATTCTGCCAGCTCGCCGCCTTAAGTTCTACTATCATCTGACATCATAATGGCAGTGTTGTTAGAACATTACTAAATAACTTCACTTCTCTTTATTACACTATCTGGATATTTATTTATCACATATTTTAAGCCATACGTCCGCCCTCAATTAACGGTTTAGGTCAAACAGCTCCAATTATTTGTACTGATAACATATAATAAGATATACCTTCAATGAATTTGAACTAAAGATTTATAGGACGGTGGTATATTCGAACTTGACTCAGATATCTCATATACATCATAACGACAGTGAAACGTCACACTGGGGTTAAATATCATGTAACATGTAATAGAAGATGGCACCCGCCTATATTAACCCTCATAATTTATATAAGTATTGACTTAGCATATAAGAAAGAAATAAGATAAGAAAGGAGGGGATAATATGTTGTCGTTTGTTTCTATTGCAGGATGTCTACCAGAATGAAAGAGATGTAAAACATAGTCAAATGTTGTCTATTCTTTCTAACATTGGTTCCGGAATATCATTTGTCTGTGTCATTCTGACAGCAATAGTTCATGTTTATTTCAAGTAAGCATTTCAATTTCTATCTTATTTTGTAAACTGTTCAAATGCAGAGAGACAGTGTCCAACAGTTTGTGGAATTCTCACAGATTGGTAAGATCAATAGTTGATGTCTGCAGAAAAATCATGGATGTGAAAAGAATTCCAGAATGTTGTCAATTTGATGAAGGATTGTTGACTGGACAAATATTTTAGTGCAGGTTTTGTAAGCGACTCACATTAACGATGACATGCGAAAAAGAGGAGTGAGGGGTGTTCTGTGTGTTTAAGTAGAGTTAATTCAGAGAAGTATGGCTTTACTGTTACTACTATATCGGTCTCTATCATCTTTATACAATATGTCTGTGACCGAGTTGTAGCTTGTTGACGAGTTTATATTCGCTATCCAACCAGATTAGCTTCCTTTGGGTGTGATCGAGAATATGTGTGTGCGGTGTGTATATATGTATGTATGGTATATGTTTTGCTGGAATGTCAATATTTGTCTAACGCTGCTCCGTATTCCCTGATCTTAATCAGAAATCTATGTCTTTCTGACAGTGTTTATACATGCATACATATAACTTACATACATACATGAAATTAGGCTTCTCAAAACCAGAAAGGGGAAAGCTAAATCAAAGACTACAGAGCCAATCTATCACTGAAACTGTAAAAATCTGTAAAACTTTCCAGAAGTTCATCATAGGCGCAGGAGTGGCTGTGTGGTAAGTAGCTTGTTTACCAGCCACATGCTTCCGGGTTCAGTCCCACTGCATGGCACCTAGAACAAGTGTCTTCTACTATGGCCTCGGGCCGACCAAAGCCTTGTGAGTGGATTTGGTAGACGGAAACTGAAAGAAGCCCGTCGTATATATGTGTGTGTTTGTGTGTCTGTGTTTGTCCCCCTAGCATTGCTTGACAACCGTTACTTAGTGGTTCGGCAAAAGAGACTGATAGAATAAGTACTGGGCTTACAAAAGAATAAGTCCCGGGGTCGAGTTGCTCGATTAAAGGCGGTGCTCCAGCATGGCCGCAGTGAAATGACTGAAACAAGTAAAAGAGTAAAGAGTAAAGAGTATTTAAATATATAAGAGCACATCTAGATAAGAATACATATATAAAACATACAAATCTTCACATAATAATACTCAAAATAATTAATAATTGAGCATTTTATACGCAAATTCGTTAAGCAGATTTCCTTATACATTTTAGGAAATCTAGTTTACAAACTGTGTATCCGTGGAGACCTAGCGAGTTGTACTCTAACACAGAATTTAAACGAGTCCGGCTGATTCTTACTCTTATGGACAAGGAGACACTCTGTGTAATATGATACCTGAAACTGCATGTTGAATACAGGGTTGACAAAAACTTACAGTCGTAGTCTATTGTACAGTGTAGCATTGCTGTTAATGTATTAACAACATATATGTGTGTACGTTGTGTGCTTGCGTGCGTCAGCGTATTCTACGTTCAATGCGTGGTTAGGGCAGCGGACTCGCGGTCATAGGATCGCGGTTTCGATTCCCAGACCGGGCGTTGTGAGTGTTTATTGAGCGAAAACACCTAAAAGCTCCACGAGGCTCCGGCAGGGGATGGTGGTGATCCCTGCTGTACTCTTTCACCACAACTTTCTCTCACTCTTACTTCCTGTTTCTGTTGTACCTGTATTTCAAGGGGCCGGCCTAGTCACTCTCTGTGTCACACTGAATATCCCCGAGAACTACGTTAAGGGTGCACGTGTCTGTGGAGTGCTCAGCCACTTACACGCTAATTTCACGAGCAGGCTGTTCCGTTGATTCGGATCAATCGGAACCCTCGTCGTCGTAACCGACGGATTGCTTCCACGTTCAATGCGTCATGTACGGACATCTATCATGAACAACTATCAATGCGTCATGTACAGAACTACTATCAACAATCAAACCTGTTTGTTCCTTCTCGAGCCATGCCTGGCTTATAAGGGCCGGTTTCCCGGTTTCTTTGGCGTATAGGTTCCCCACCTGGACGGGACACCGGTCCGTCGTAGGTGAGCTGCATGATGCTGGAGGAAAGACTGAGAGAAAGATGTGGCAAAAGAGTCAGCAGAATTTCGCTACTCTTTTCTGCCGGAACCGCGTGGAGCTTACGTGTTTCGCTCATAAGCATACACATTGTCTGGTCTGAGATTCGAACCCGCGTTCCCTCGACCGCGAGTCCGCTGCTCTAACAACTAGGCCACGTACCTCCACCTACCCAATGAACACAGTCAACAATAAACACAATGCTTTATATCTAATACAGCCTATTACACACAGCTACACTACACCATGTCTAAATACATATTGTAAATGCATAGTCAACATATCATTTATATTTCGAATAACCATCACCTATAAACATAGTTGTAATACTATTTTGTGCTTTGAACAATGCATTTTATATTTGTGTTAATTTAATGCAGTATTATTTCTTGTTTTCGTTATTTCAGAAATCTATGGAAATTAACGTCTTCCAAGGTTTTAGTAAACTTGTGCGTTTCTTTAGCTGCCACTTATTTTATCTTTCTTGTTGGGTTCCAAGAATATAGTACAAAATAACAGCTGTTTGTAAGGTAAGTGAACACATATTTAACATAAAACACGATGGGTCCCGATCGTCGCCGTAAGGCACAGGACTACAGACCAAAATCGTGGCCCAGATAGATACATTTAATTTACGGGCGTTTGTTGGGGTCTAATATCACTCAAACGCTCTGATACCCCCCAGAATGCCAGAGGACTAATAGTTCAACTAATGACTTTTGAGATGATGTAAAACTTGCCCCCATTATATACTAAGAAGTTATTTAAAGTATTTTTTGTTTTTTTTGTGTGCATGGCACTCTTTTACTCTTTTACTTGTTTCAGTCATTTGACTGCGGCCATGTTGGAGCACCGCCTTTAGTCGAGCAAATCGACCCCGGGACTTATTCATTGTAAGCCCAGTACTTATTCTATCGGTCTCTTTTTGCTAAGTGACGGGGACGTAAACACACCAGCATCGGTTGTCAAGCAATGCTAGAGGGACAAACATAGACACACAAACATATACACACATACATATATATATATATACATATATACGACAGGCTTCTTTCAGTTTCCGTCTACCAAATCCACTCACAAGGCTTTGGTCGGCCCGAGGCTATAGTAGAAGACACTTGGCCAAGATGCCACGCAGTGGGACTGAACCCGGAACCATGTGGTTGGTAGGCAAGCTACTTACCACGCAGCCACTCCTGCGCCTATTGTCTCATTTTCGTAAAAATATGCTTATCAGTCCATGCTATGTAAGTGCAAATCCCTCATTGTGAAAGAAAGTCTACTAAACAGATTTCATCCAGTAAGAGAGCCCATGTTGTGGCTCTTTCCAAATTATTTCCAATATTTCTATTGATATTACATTTAATCTTTCCGTTGTTCGTTCTTACATTCTTTCATTTGACCAGTGAGGGTGCGTCGCTAAGTGGTTATGTCACTTTGCTCAAGATTCTAAATTCGGCCATTCAAGAGTTTGGACCTGGAGATCTCCATTTCCAGCGACTTCGAGGGCCACCTCACAGTGGTGTCGGGCGTCAACGAAGAGCCCTCGACTACAACAAGACGAACAAAGTTTTTTTTCCTAAGTCCGGGGTCTCCCACCCCTAAGCCCTAGACCATCGCCTAATAACCC
Organism: Octopus sinensis; assembly: GCF_006345805.1. Classification (NCBI taxonomy): domain Eukaryota; kingdom Metazoa; phylum Mollusca; class Cephalopoda; order Octopoda; family Octopodidae; genus Octopus; species Octopus sinensis. The sequence continues at coordinate 651 of NW_021832219.1, read as the reverse complement.
TTACCCGTCTTGTTGCTTAACAACAACAACAACAACAACAGATTCTAAATTCGTGAGGTCGACGTCGTCAGGAAGACTCTTTATTCCATATTGTCCCCTTCCGCTCAGCTGGCAAAACCGAATGCTACTTTTACTTTAGAAGGGCCAGCTTTGCCACATTCTGTTCACGTTAAGGGTACCTGTGTCTCTGGAGTCCTCATCCACTTGCATCTTAATTTCACGATCAGGATGTTCCGTTCACCGAATCAGCTAGAAGGTGAACCAGTTTTCATTTGATAATGATTAACTGTCTCAGAAATACCAAGAAATGAGTGATAATAATATGACGGGCATATGGCGTAGTGGTTAAGAGCACGGGCTACTAACACCAAGATTCCGAATTCGATTCCAGGCAGTGATCTGAATAATAATAATAATAATAACAACAACAACAACAACAACGCTATCGAAAAATACCTTAAGAATGAGAACCCAGGTTCGAGATTTCCCCAAGACACCTGATGAAGGCTGGAGGGTATATCAGCCGAAATTTTGTGTTAATAACAAACAAGATGAGGAGAAATATCCTTCAAATGTAAATAATGTAAATAACTTTTATTTCGTCAAACTGTAATTTTGTAAGACATCTTCCACCCATCCGCTCGCCTTTAT
>NW_021832218.1:20000-25000 GCF_006345805.1 Octopus sinensis | reverse complement strand
CTACTGGCCCCGATGGATTCCCGGCAATCCTCCTAAAAGCATGTAAGAGAGTCCTAGCAAGACCACTGCAGTTCCTCTTTCAGATTTCCTTGCAGCTGGCAAACTTCCAGGAAAACTGAAGGAAGGTAAAATATGCCCCATTCATAAAGGGGTAGCAGAGCGGAAGCCAAGAACTATAGACCTATCTCTCTGACCTCACACATCAGCAAGGTCATGGAACGAATAGTCAGAAGGAAGCTGATCACCCTCCTTGAAGAGAATGACTTGCTGCCCGACACCCAACATGGTTTCCGACCAGGCAGAAGCTGTTTAACTCAGCTCCTACAACACTATGACTGGGTGCTGAACGGCTGCTCAACCACTCAAATGTGGAAGTGATATATCTCGACTTTGCAAAGGCCTTTGATAATCGATCATGGAATGATATGTCACAAACTGCGTGATCTCAACATAGTTGGAAAACTGGGAGAATGGCTTCATGACTTTCTGAAGGATAGAAGTCAGGTGGTAGTAGCCATGGGGCCACCTCCATTAACACACAAATAGTGAGCGGTGTTCCGCAGGGCACTGTTCTGGGACCACTACAGTTCATAATGGCCCTCTCAGACATGCCCTCAGCTACGCAGAGAGCCACGATCACAAGTTATGCAGACGATACAAAGTTTCACAGGCAATACAGAACCCTGAGGACACTAAACACCTGCAATGTGAGCTGGACGAAATATACAAGTGGGCTAAAAACAATAGCATGCAGTTCAATGCTGGAAAGTTTCAAGCTTTATACTATCAGCATGCAAAACTAATGCAATACCCAATGAATACACTGGACACGGAGGATTTGCAATCCCAGAGGCACAATCAGTGCGTGACCTGGGTATTCACATGAGTGATGACGCGACCTTTCATGTACATGTTGCTAAACTGACAATGAAATGTAGACGGCTGGCTGGATGGATTCTGAGAACCTTTAGAACAAGAGAACAAAAACCATGATGGTCCTCTGGAAGACACTTGTCCTAAGCCACTTTGACTATTGCTCTCAGCTATGGTCACCATCCAGTGTCAAGTTGATCACAGAACTTGAGAGCGATCCAACGAAGCTACACAAAGAAGATAGCCTCTATGCAGAATGTAAGCTACTGGGAAAGACTCAAGAGATTAAAATTATATTCCCTGGAGCGTAGGCGGGAAGATATGCCATAATATACATCTGGAAGATCCTGGAGGGAAGTGTCCTGAACTTTGGCATCGAGAGTTACGCAAATGCCAGAACTGGGCGCCACTGCGTGGTGCCTAGGATTCCAAACCTGCCATCAAGATGTAGGACAAATTCCTGTTTGCTGCCTGGGCTTCCGAGGCCCACAGCTCTTCAATATCCTCCCGAAGAACCTGAGAGACCTGCATAGGGTGGATACATATGTCTTTAAAATGAAGCTGGATCTCTTCCTGTCAGGTGTCCCAGATTAACACTTCACGGCAGGAGGTGCCAGATGAGGGCAGCTTCATCGAACTCTCTCATGCACCAAATAGCAGTTGCAGAAAGCCTCCATGAAGTGAAACCAGTGTAGCAACACCAAGGCGGTGCCCCAGCATTGCCACAGCTCATAGCTGAAACTAGAATCAATCATCAATCAATCAATCATCAATCATTATATATATACATACAACACACATATATATATATACATACACACACATATATATATACATACACACATATATATATATACATATATAAATATACATACATATATATATATATACATACATACATATACATATATATATATATATATATATATATATATATAATAAACCTTTACATAAATAAATAACGTGAAATACACGAAGGGACGAACAAAAAGACAAACGGGTCATTCAAAGCCTTCATTCTTCAGTCAGAAACTGATCCCTCATCGCAGATTTCGGCCTTTCAATTCTGAGATCCGCTTCCGAATCAGCCAGCCACAGAAGGAAAGAATGCAACGCAACAGAGACGAACATGAAACGAAAAATCTTTTTGGAGACAGTAACGGTTAAAACCAGGATGATCCCGGCGCCCTACGGCTTTAGCACAAAAAGGGACACACAAAAACAATATAAGCAAGCGTGGAAAAATAATTACCCTTTTCGGTGATAAGACACATGTTGAACACGTGGCCGATTAACAGAATGGCTGAGGCAGCAAGTCGCAAGGGGTAGAGAGAGGAAGGACTAAGAGAGACAGGGGAACAAGGAGGGTAGAAGGAGGGTAGAAGGCGAGACAGAAGCAGTGACCGAGAAGAGAGAGAGAGAGAGAGAGGTGGGGAGAGAAGGAATAGAGAAGAGCAGTGATCAAGAGAGAGAGGGAGAGAAGGAATCAGAGAGGCTGGGAGAAAAGGCGCCAAAACAATTTGGCAACGAAGCAATGCGAGAAAGCAAAATATTTTAAAGACATCGTGATGGGGTTTGGGTATGATAACATAAAGAAGTTATTATGCACGTACGCTGCGAAAATATAATAAACCTTTACAAATAAATAACGTGAAATACACGAAGGGACGAACAAAAGACAAACGGGTCATTCAAGCCTTCATTCTTCAGTTAGAACTGATCCCTCATCGCAGATTTCGGCTGTTTAATTCTGAGATCCGCTCCGAATAAGCCAGCACAGAAGAAAGAATGCAACGCAACAAGACGAACATGAAACACAAACACACATATATATATATACACACACACATATATATACATACACACACATATATAATATATATCTATATGTAAATAATAAAACTTTACATAAAAAATAATAACATAAATAAATATATATATATATATATATATATATATATATATATATACATACACACACACATATATATACATACACACATACATATATATATGTATATGTATATAATAGACCTTTAGATATAAATAATAACAATCAAAGTATCAAAGTAATAAACCTTTAGATAAATAAATAATAACATATATATATATATACTACACACACATATATATTATATATTATATAATAAACCTTTACATAAATAAATTCAATAACATATATATATATATACATACACACACACATATATATAATACACACACACATATATAATACCATGCACACACACATATTATACATACACACACACAATATATATAATACACACCCACACAAACACATCTATACTACTTACCACACACGCACACATATATATATACATACACACACAAACACACATATATACATACACACACATATATATACATACACACACACATACATATATACATACACACACACATATATACATACACACACACACATATATATATATACATACACACACACATATATATATACATACACACATATATATATATACACATATATATATACATACATACATACATACATACATACATACATACATATATATATATATATATATATATATATATAATATATATATATATATATATATATATATAACATTTACATAAATAACGTGAAATACACGAAGGGACGAACAACAAGACAAACGGGTCATTCAAAGCCTTCATTCTTCAGTCAGAACTGATCCCTCATCGCAGATTTCGGCCGTTCAATTCTGAGATCCGCTCCGAATCAGCCCAGCCACAGAAGGAAGAATGCGCGCACAAGAGACGAACATGAAACGAAAAATCTTTTTTGGAGACAGTACGGTTAAAACATGGATGACACAGGTCCCTACGGCTTTAACACAAAAAGAGAGCCACCAAAACAATATCAGCAAGCGTGGAAAAATAATTACCTTTTCGGTGATAAGACACATGTTGAACAAGTGGCCAATGGAAACAGAATGCCTGAGGCAGCAAGTCGCAAGAGAGAGATGTGACCAAGGAGGGTAGAAGACGAGGACAGAAGCAGTGACCGAGAGAGAGAGAGAGAGAGAGAGAGGGAGAGAAGGAATTAGAGAGGCTGGGAAACAAATGCGCGAAAACAATTTGGCAACGAAGCAATGGCGAAGGAAAGAAAATAGTTTAAAGACATCGTGCAGGGGTTGTGATATGATAAACATAAATAGTTATTATGCAAGTACGCTGCAAAATATATAATAAACTTTTAACATAAATAAATAAACGTGAAATACACGAAGGGACGAACAAAGACAAACGGGTCATTCAAAGCCTTCATTCTTCAGTCAGAACTGATCCCTCATCGCAGATTTCGGCTGTTTAATTCCGAGATCCGCTCCGAATCAGCACAGCCACAGAAGGAAAGAATGCAATGCAACAGAGACGAACATGAAACACACACATACATATACATACATACACGCACACACATATATATACATACGCACATACATATTGTATATAATAAAACTTTACATAAATAAATATACAATATATATATATATACATACACACCACACTATATAACATACACACATACATATATTATATAGTATATAATAAACCTTTAGATAAATAAATAATAACTATATATATATATATACATACACACACACATATATATGTATATGTATATACCTTTACATAATAAATAATAACATATATATATATATACAATACCACACACATGTATATACATGCACACACACACATATGATATACATACTCACACCCCACATATATATACATACAACATACTATATATATATATGTATATAATAACCTTTAGATAATAAATAATAACATATATATATATATATAACATGCACACACACACATATTATAACATACACACACACATATATATACATGCACACCCACACCATATATAATACATACACACACCCATATATATATCATACACACACACCCAAACAACATATATAACTTATACACACACCACCCATATATATATTACTACAACACATAACACACATATATATACATACACACACACATATATATATACTACACACACCACATATTCTATACATACACACACACTTACATATATAAACTACAACACACACAATCCATAATACATACCACAC
>NW_021832218.1:0-12500 GCF_006345805.1 Octopus sinensis | reverse complement strand
CACGCCCCCCTGATCTATAGATCACTGAACCGGCTTCCTCACTCACATCTTCCCGCACCTGAAACTGGTTTCATAATCAGCCAACCAGGAGGAGGGTGCCGCTCCCTCTGTGGTCGCAGTGCGACCCTAGGACTTGTTTCTGGTGTGTTGCTGCCGACCCGTCATCCTATCTGTTGTTTTCGTCTTGCCCACTGTTGCTTGTCCCATCCTCTGGGCATGGACAATCCTCCGTATGTCCAAAACGTGGCGTGGCATACCATCGACCGAGATGTTATTCTTTGAATTTACGGAGGTTATTGTCCCCTTTCCCCATTGCGATGTACACCGTGCGTTTGGGGGTTTTACCCAGACTTCCTCCCCGACCTGCACGAAGGCGTGCTCTTCCTCTGCCCGGGTCGCATTGATGTAGTACACGGATGCCTTCCACTCGTACCTGAATATTGCCCTGTGTGGCACCGACTCCTCAGCCTGTCCTGATCTGGGCGACATATTGTACCAAAACACGGCCTCGACTGGTGAAATGTGACCCCTCTCTGCCATGGCCTTGATGGTACGATGATGCCTTTCCACCACCCCGTTTCCACTTGGCCGGTATGCCGCCCTGAAGAAGCGGTTGACCTTCCACTCATCAAGCATTTCTCTCAGCACATCCGAGCGAAATGCAGTGCCGTTGTCCAGAAGCAGTTCATCCACGGGGCCTCGTTCCAGGAATATCTGATTCAACACTTTCACAATTTCTTCTGCGGTCCCCGACTTCATCTCCCTTCATCCGCCCCGGTCCGCAGTCAACCATTGAGAGGTATGTCCCCTGCCAGTAGTGTGTTATGTCCACCGCCAGTCGTCTCCAGTCCTGGTCCACTGGAATACTTCCCGCTTCATGCACGACCGGAGCAGGGTCGATGGACTGGCACCTGTCACAACTGCTAACCACTCTCTGCACACTCTGTCTTGTTACGTCGGAGTCAACTTTTCTGGCTGGACAATGTCCTGTCCACACCATGTGATGCATGGTGTGTAGTCTCCGTAACTCCGAGTCGCTCAGACGGCATACTGCAGCTACATCCTGCTTCGCATCCTCTGGCACCTGCAAACAGGCTCGCTTTACCCTGTCAGGACGTCTGCCCTGTTCTTCTCGGAAGGCACAAAGATCACGCTCAGCTTCAGATTGAACTCAGTGGTTAGTTCACGCAGTATTCCTAATCGACGCTTTACCAGCATCTCTGCAGCCCCTTTGGTCCGCACCCTCCGCTCATCGTGATGACTGCTGTCGCCCAACAAGTACAGTGGATGAATCAGTCCTGATTTCTATGGTGTGCAACCCCAACTTCAAGGCTAGGTTCACCCCCTTCAGCACGGCATCCAACTCCGCCACGTTGATATGATTGCAGTCATCCATCTTCCTGAGCCAGGCCGCATCTTCCACCGGACACCTCCCACTTCCAAGACAACCCCTATTGCGATGCTACTGGCGTCACACCATACGATCCGGCTCTTTGATTTGGAACATACCAGTTGCCCCTCACTGGGTCCTCTGCTCTCCTACTCTGACCAAGACTTCCTGCATCATGTCGATTGTCCTCTCCCCCACTTTATCATTCCACTTCACTCCTTCGGCTCGTCTCTTGATGAAGCTACATGCTGTCCGGAGCCAGCCTGCAACGGTCGGGTAGTGTCCCACCAGCTTCCCACACACAGAGAACAGTTCCCGTCTACTCATGCTGGCGCCCAGTTCAGGGACCTCTTCCCTCGCCGGAACACCAAGGCGCCGGCCTTGTCTCTCCATAGCTTTGAGGCCCAGTGCAGCACCCTCCCTCCATAGCCTCTGGCGGCTTGGCGATCAGTCCAAAACTCTTCAGGTGGCCTATGACCTCCGTTGCTGGTATCACGGTTTCATCCACTAGAATGTCGTCGATGTATGAATTGGTGGCCCTTTTACTCTGTCCACCTTCCCCAGGATGGCCTTGAGAATTGTTGCCATAATCTTCGTCGCTGAATTCAGCCCGAATCCCAACCTGGTCAGACAGTACGTCCGGCCCCTATACCTGACGAGCTGGTACTTCCATAATTTCTCAGCCACATGCACCTGTAGGTATGCCGACTTCAAATCGACAATCGTGGAGGCCCCCGTCGTCTGCCTCCACTCTCGCAAGGTGTCTCCGCAGACATCCGTGGCCTCGCCGCCTGTATGACACGACACGTGGTCATTCAGCTCTCGGAATTCGAGCACTGGCCTGACCTTATGCTTTGTGGGCTGTATCACCGCCATCAGTGGCATGACTCCGCTCTCTTCTTTTTCCCAGGGGATCAGTATGCCCTCCTTAATCCACCGCTCCACCTCCCCCTCGAACTCACTTCTGGCATCTACCTTTAGAGTATGCTGATAGCAGCCCACTTTATTCTTTAACATCGGGGGCTCTCCCTTCCAGTGCCACTCCACTGTCCACCTCTTGCCATCAAAGACAGCCCGAAAATCCTGGTCTTCAATGGTGTGCGCCGCATCCTTTTCCTCGCGTTGTCTCGTCGGTGCGTGGTCTCGCCCTACATGGTTTCCCCGCTAACCCAAACGTTACGCCAGCCTCGTTGACGCTGACACCTCCCAAGCGAGTGATTGCATCCATCCCCATCACCACTTCAATCTCGTCCACCAAGTGACCAACCACAATTGCTCGCAACGTCAGCTGTAGTCCCTGCACCACAATCTGCGCATCCGTAACTCCTTCGCAGTGCACTTCTCTTCCGTCGACTGCCCTAACACTGCTTCCTCCACTCAGGGCAGTCTAGAGGTGGACAGTGGAGTGGCACTGGAAGGGAGAGCCCCCGATGTTAAAGAATAAAGTGGGCTGCTATCAGCATACTCTAAAAGGAGATGCCAGAAGTGAGTTCGAGGGGAAGTGGAGCGGTGGATTAAGGAGGGCATATTGATTCCCTGGGAAAAAGAAGAGAGAGCGGAGTCCTGCCACTGATGGCGGTGATACAGCCCACAAAGCATAGGTCAGGCCAGTGCTCGACTTCCGAGAGCTGAATGACCACGTGTCGTGTCATACAGGCGGCGAGGCTACGGATGTCTGCGGAGACACCTTGCGACAGTGGAGGCAGACGACGGGGGCCTCCACGATTGTCGATTTGAAGTCGGCATACCTCCAGGTGCATGTGGCTGAGAAATTATGGAAGTACCAGCTCGTCAGGTATAGGGGCCGGACGTACTGTCTGATCAGGTTGGGATTCGGGCTGAATTCAGCGCCGAACATTATGGCAACAATTCTCAAGGCCATCCTGGGGAAGGTGGACAGAGTAAAAAGTGCCACCAATTCATACATCGACGACATTCTGGTGGATGCCACTTCCGTAGTCATCAGGGTCGTTGTACAGCCCGTGTCCACCAGGGCTCGCGACATCTTCCCCTTCACCAGAATGTCGACCACAGGTAGCGATGATAAACGCGCCGCTACTAATCCAAAGGGACGACTACCGGCGCAGTAGTCTCCCGCGGTCCGTTTCCCCGCAGACACTCGCTGGCTACATGCCCTGGCTCTCGACACCGGTAGCAAACCACCTCTCGCTTGGGCGACGCGCAGTCGCGGACCATGTGTGGGCCTTGGCACCGGAAACACTGTCCTTTGAACGATCGCACGCGTTCTTTCCTCAGCCCCTCTCCGTTGCTCCTAGCTGGGCCACTTTTCGACGTTACAGTCGCTGCTACCGACGTCAACCTGCTGCACGAAACCAGTACACGTGCCCGCGATATGATATCGGCCATCGGCATCGAACGCACGTTCGGGAGCTTCTGTAGCTCGACCGACATGATGTCGGGAAAGCCGGTCACGAACGCTAACCTAACCGTCCGTTCTAGCGACTCTCCCTCATATCCCGCCAGTTTAGCCAACCTTCTAATCTCACCGGCGAACACGTCCACCTGTTGTCCGAATCCATCTCATTCTACCCAGCCGAGCGTACGCTTCAAACATTCCTTCCGCGAAAGCCTCCATAAGTCGGATCTCCACTTTATCTGCGCTGAGTTGGTCCGTCTCCTCCATCTCTAAATATAACGCCAAGGCCGGGCCATCCAAATACAAACGGCATAAAAACTAGCCAGGTCAGCTATACCGTGGAGCTTCGCCACCAACTTTACCCTCTTCAACCAAACGACCACATCGGTGTCGCCGCAAAACGGTGTTATAGGCTCGTGTGTGAAACCATAGCACTCTGCATAATTTTCTACTTTTATTTTTTACGAAACCGAATGATTATTTGCCGAAATAGCTTGTAGTATGAAAAGAGTACAACAGAACAAGGAAAGGAATGGAAATGTAATTGGGTCTTACCTGGCCGGAGATGAACTCGGATCGCCTTTAGCCAACTCGCTCGCGTCGTGTCTTCTCGGTGTCTTCGTCGTGTCTGGCGCAACTGGTCAATGCCGCACGTGCGTTCTGTCTGTCACTTCCGCTTCCGCTCGCGCATGCGCCCTGCAAGACCTGCAAGCCCCATTTCCGCTCCCCCCCCCATTCCGTCACACTCCTTCACCATCACACCACATATACAAGCATATACATACGTGCTTACATAATACATATATGCATTTCTTTACTACCCACAAGGGGCTAAACACAGAGGGGACAAACAAGGACAGACAAACGGATTAAGTCGATTATATCGCCCCCAGTGCGTAACTGGTACTTAATTTATCGACTCCGAAAGGATGAAAGGCAAAGTCGACCTCGGTGGAATTTAAACTCAGAACGTAACGGCAGACGAAATACGGATATGCATTTCGCCCGGCGTGCTAACGTTTCTGCCACGCACATCATCTTGGTAGTCTACGCACATGCACAGAAGCAGACGCAAAAAAACGCGCCTGCGAGCGCGCATGCATACGCACACACACACTGACACACACAGCAATCAAACACACGTTCGTAGATTGACTCAAAATGCGTGTCTGGCGGGATGATGAAGACAGAGAGATAGAGAATGACTGAAGGAGACCAATAGATACTCACATCTACACACACACAAGCACAAACACACACGCACACATACACACTCACAAACACACACACACTCACGCACACATACACACACACACACATCAAGCACAAACACACACGCACACATACACACTCACAAACACACACACACTCACGCACACATACACACACACACACATCAAGCACAAACACACACGCACACATATACACTCACAACAAACACACACACACACATACACAAACTAACAACAAACATACACACTCACGCACACACATCAAACAAACACACACGCACACATACACACTCACAACAAACATACGCACACTCACGCACACATACACACACTCACAACAGACATACACACTCACGCACACACATCAAACACAAACACAAACACTCACAACAAACATACACACACTCACGCACACATACACACACTCACAACAGACATACACACTCACGCACACACATCAAACACAAACACACACGCACACATACACACTCACACACACACACGCACACACACATTTGCAACCGATGTTTTATGTGTTCTTATGATTGCAACAATAGTGGTAAGTATAAGCGGAATAGTGGAGGCACATAACCTAGTGGTTAGAACAGCGGACTCGCGGTCGAGAATTCGCGGGTTCGAATCTCAGACCGGGGGATGTGTGTGTGTGTAAACGGTGAAAAGAGTACAACAGAAAAAGGGAGAATGGAAATGTAATTGGGTCTTACCTCGTCGGAGATGAACTTGGATCGCTTTTAGCCAACTCGCTCGTCTGGTCCCTTCGTCCTGTCTTCCGCAACTCCTCAATGCTGCACGTGCGTTCTGCCTGTCACTTCCGCTTCCTCCGGCGCATGCGCCCTGCAAACCCTGCAAGCCCCACTTCCGCTCTCCCCCATCCGCCACACTCCTTCACCACACACCACACGCCCCCCTGATCTACAGATCACTGAACCGGCTTCCTCACTCACTCCCGCACCTGAAACTGGTTTCATAATCAGCCAACCAGGGAGGAGGGTGCCGCTCCCTCTGTGGTCGCAGTGCGACCCTAGGACTTGTACCTGGCGTGTTGCTGCCGACCTCGTCATCCTGTCTGTTGTTTTCGTCTTGCCCACTGCTGCTGGCCCCATCCTCTGGGGCATGGACAATCCTCCGTATGTCCAAAACGTGGCGTGGCATACCATCGACCGAGATGTTATTCTTTGAATTTACGGAGGTTATTGTCCCCTTTCCCCATTGCGATGTACACCGTGCGTTTGGGGGTTTTACCCAGACTTCCTCCCCGACCTGCACGAAGGCGTGCTCTTCCTCTGCCCCGGGTCGCTTTGATGTAGTACACGGATGCCTCCACTCGTACCTGAATATTGCCCTGTGTGGCACCGACTCCTCAGCCTGTCCTGATCTGGGCGACATATTGTACCAAAACACGGCCTCGACTGGTGAAATGTGACCCCTCTCTGCCATGGCCTTGATGGTACGATGATGCCTTTCCACCACCCCGTTTCCACTTGGCCGGTATGCCGCCCTGAAGAAGCGGTTGACCTTCCACTCATCAAGCATTTCTCTCAGCACATCCGAGCGAAATGCAGTGCCGTTGTCCAGAAGCAGTTCATCCACGGGGCCTCGTTCCAGGAATATCTCATTCAACACTTTCACAATTTCTTCTGCGGTCCCCGACTTCATCTCCCTTCACCCGCCCCGGTCTGCAGTCAATCATTGAGAGGTATGTCCCCTGCCGGTAGTGTGTTATGTCCACCGCCAGTCGTCTCCAGTCCTGGTCCACTGGAATACTTCCCGCTTCATGCACGACCGGAGCAGGGTCGATGGACTGGCACCTGTCACAACTGCTAACCACTCTCTGCACGCTCTGTCTTGTTACGTCGGAGTCAACTTTTCTGGCTAGGAACAATGTCCTGTCCACACCCATGTGATGCATGGTGTGTAGTCTCCGTAACTCCGAGTCGCTCAGACGGCATACTGCAGCTACATCCTGCTTCGCATTCCTCTGGCACCTTCAACCAGGCTCGCTTTACCCTGGTCAGGACGTCTGCCCTGTTCTTCTCAGAAGGCACAAAGATCACGCTCAGCTTCAGATTGAACTCAGTGGTTAGTTCACGCAGTATTCCTAATCGACGCTTTACCAGGATCTCTGCAGCCCCTTTGGTCCGCACCCTCCTCTCATCGGTGATGACTGCTGTCGCCCAACCAAGTACAGTGGCCGAATCAGTCCTGATTTCTATGGTGTGCAACCCCCACTTCAAGGCTAGGTTCACCCCCTTCAGCACGGCATCCAACTCCGCCACGTTGATGTGATTGCAGTCATCCATCTTCCTGAGCCAGGCCGCATCTTCCACCGTGACACCTCCCACTTCCAAGACGACCCCTATTGCGATGCTACTGGCGTCACACCATACGATCCGCTCTTTGATTTGGGAACATACCAGTTGCCCCTCACTGGTCCTCTGCTCCTACTCTGACCAAGACTTCCTGCATCATGTCGATTGTCCTCTCCCCCCACTTTATCATTCCACTTCACTCCTTCGGCTCGTCTCTTGATGAAGCTACATGCTGTCCGGAGCCAGCCTGCAATCGGGTAGTGTCCCACCAGCTTCCCACACACAGAGAACAGTTCCGTCTACTCATGCTGGCGCCCAGTTCAGGGACCTCATTCCCTCGCCGGAACACCAAGGCGCCGGCCTTGTCTCTCCATAGCTTGAGGCCCAGTGCAGCACCTCCCTCCATAGCCTCTGGCGGCTTGGCGATCAGTCCAAAACTCTTCAGGTGGCCTATGACCTCCGTTGCTGGTATCACGGTTTCATCCACCAGAATGTCGTCGATGTATGAATTGGTGGCCCTTTTTACTCTGTCCACCTTCCCCAGGATGGCCTTGAGAATTGTTGCCATAATCTTCGGCGCTGAATTCAGCCCGAATCCCAACCTGGTCAGACAGTACGTCCGGCCCCTATACCTGACGAGCTGGTACTTCCATAATTTCTCAGCCACATGCACCTGTAGGTATGCCGACTTCAAATCGACAATCGTGGAGGCCCCCGTCGTCTGCCTCCACTCTCGCAAGGTGTCTTCGCAGACATCCGTGGCCTCGCCGCCTGTATGACACGACACGTGGTGATTCAGCTCTCGGAAGTCAAGCACTGGCCTGACCTTATGCTTTGTGGGCTGTATCACCGCCATCAGTGGCAGGACTCCGCTCTCTTCTTTTTCCCAAGGGATCAGTATGCCCTCCTTAATCCACCGCTCCACTTCCCCCTCGAACTCACTTCTGGCATCTCCTTTTAGAGTATGCTGATAGCAGCCCACTTTATTCTTTAACATCGGGGGCTCTCCCTTCCAGTGCCACTCCACTGTCCACCTCTTGCCATCAAAGACAGCCCGAAAATCCTGGTCTTCAATGGTGTGCGCCGCATCCTTTACCTCACGGTTGTCGTCGGTGCGTGGTCTCGCCCTACACGGTTTCCCCGCTAACCCAAACGTTACGCCAGCCTCGTTGACGGTGACACCTCCAAAGCGGGTGATTGCATCCATCCCCATCACCACGTCAATCTCGTCCACCAAGTGACCAACCACAATTGCTCGCAACGTCAGCTGTAGTCCCTGCACCACAATCTGCGCATCCGTAACCCCTTCGCAGTGCACTTCTCTTCCGTCGACTGCCCTAACACTGCTTCCTCCACTCCATGGAGTGGAGGAAGCAGTGTTAGGGCAGTCGACGGAAGAGAAGTGCACTGCGAAGTGCATGTGGAGTGGAGGAAGCAGTGTTAGGGCAGTCTAGAGGTGGACAGTGGAGTGGCACTGGAAGGGAGAGCCCGATGTTAAGAATAAAGTGGGCTGCTATCAGCATACTCTAAAAGGAGATGCCAGAAGTGAGTTCGAGGGGGAGGTGGAGCGGTGGATTAAGGAGGGCATACTGATCCCCTGGGAAAAAGAAGAGAGCGGAGTCATGCCACTGATGGCGGTGATACAGCCCACAAAGCATAAGGTCAGGCCAGTGCTCACTTCCGAGAGAGCTGAATGACCACGTGTCGTGTCATACAGGCGGCGAGGCCACGGATGTCTGCGGGACACCTTGCGACAGTGGAGGAGACGACGGGGGCCTCCACGATTGTCGATTTGAAGTCGGCATACCTACAGGTGCATGTGGCTGAGAAATTATGGAAGTACCAGCTCGTCAGTATAGGGGCCGGACGTACTGTCTGATCAGGTTGGGATTCGGGCTGAATTCAGCGCCGAAGATTATGGCAACAATTCTCAAGGCCATCCTGGGGAAGGTGGACAGAGTAAAAAGTGCCACCAATTCATACATCGACGACATTCTGGTGGATGCCACTTCCGTAGTCATCAGGTCGTTGTACAGCCCGTGTCCACCAGGGCTCGCGACAGTCCCCTTCACCAGATGTCGACCACAGGTAGCGATGAAAACGCGCCGCTACTAATCCAAAGGGACGACTACCGGCGCAGTAGTCTCCCGCGGTCGTTTCTCCGCAGACACTCGCTGGCTACATGCCCTGGCTCTCGACACCGGTAGCAAATCACCTCAGGCTTGGGCGACGCGCAGTCGGGGACCATGTGTGGGCCTTGGCACCGGAAACACTGTCCTTTAACGATCGCACGCGTTCTTCCTCAGCCCCTCTCCGTTGCTCCTAGCTGGGCCACTTTTCGACGTTACAGTCGCTGCTACCGACGTCAACCTGCTGCACGAAACCAGTACACGTGCCCGCGATATGATATCGGCCATCGGCATCGAACGCACGCTGGGGAGCTTCTGTAGCTCGACCGACATGATGTCGGGAAAGCCGGTCACGAACGCTAACCAACCGTCCGTTCTAGCGACTCTCCCTCATAACCCGCCAATTTAGCCAGTCTTCTAAGCTCATTGGCAAACACGTTCCACCTGTTGCCCAGTCCATCTCATTCTCCCCAAGCCCCACTTCCGCTCTCCCCCATCCGTCACACTCCTTCACCCACACACCACAGTGTTGTTATGGTTATGAGCAAAATACATAGCACCACGTGGCTCCGGCAGAAAGTAATGAAATAGTTACTTTCGCTGATTCTTTCACCACAACTTCCTCTCACACTTTCCTCCTGCATCTAGCAGCTCACATGCAAGGGACCGGTATCCTGTCCAGGTAGGGAACCTATACGCCAATGAAAGAGGGAAACCGACCCTCATGAGCCAGGCATGACTCGAGAAGGACAAAAAATAGTGATATAAGCAGAATATCGAACACCTAATGAAGAATTTATTTTGCTTTACTATAAAAAAAAATCTCTAAAAAGATCTTCAAACAGTTTAATAGACAGACAATATTTTTTATATTCATTTAAATACTTACCATGTTTATAAGTATATTTTCTTGACCACACGAATGATTATAACTTGAGGAAGCAGAATTTCGTTTCCATCATCTTTATTTTTAACGTCACATTCTTTACTTCTCACTATTTATAATAAAATATATTATGGAATGTATTGCGAGTGAGGTATATGTTTCTGGTTGGAACCCCAGGTTTCTCTCCTGAAATGGCCTGGTTAACAGTTCATCGGGTACAGGAATGCTACCGGACACCTTGTCACTATGTTATGCTACCAACCAGCATGTTAGATTGGGTGCTTAAGAACTCAAAGGTGCATAAAACAACCTCACACAAACATAAAAACAAGCTGAAGATGTCTGTTACTTCACCCTAGTCTTCAGATGTCTGGGTACGCCCCTGGCGCACACATTCCCTAGCCTCTAATCACCGAGAAAGGTTGTGAAGAGACTGAAGAGTTTTCAAACCAAATCTCACGAAAAAAAAAAAAAAACGTCAACGATATTGTGACGTCATAAACACAATATGGAAACAATTATATTACTTGGATTAGAAAGTAGATAGATGCTTCAATCTCATTCTCTGGTCTGTCTTTCTGTCGCGCGCGCGCGCACACACTCACAAACACACACGCAATGCACACACACACATACACACAATTATTCAATTTATTCAATACACACATATGACATGTGTATGCGTTTGTGAGTATGTATGTATGTATGTATGTATGTATGTATGTATGTATGTATGTATGTATGTATGTATGTATGTACGTAGCATGCATGTATGGGTATGTATGCATGTATGTATGTAGGTATGGTGTCTTTTCATGTATGTATGTATGTATGTGTGTGTATATACATGTATGTATGTATCTATGTGTGTATACATATATAAATATATAATACATATGCATATGTATGCATATATTATTGTTATAGACATACTCATATACGCACATACATGCATACATACATACATACATACAGGAATAGGACTTCGTAGTCATAAAACGAGACAGATGAGTGACAACTGGCCACTGGTGGTGGTGGAACACACATTACTAATTATATCGTCGGAGATCTGGAAGAGAGGTAATTCGGCAGGAGGACTTAAACGACATGCAAAGGACATGAAGCCCAGTTACAACTACAGACGGTTATTACCGGTAAAGGTTTTAGCTGCCAATTCTGTACAAGACATTGTAGATCTTTAGCTGGGCTAAAAAGTCACATCGATCACAGCACCAATAACAGTTAAGCTTCGTGCAATGGCCATACGCGATAACGAGGGGGAAGCCATAATGTATGTTATGTATATGTATGTATGTATGTATGTATGTATGTATGTATGTATGTATGTATGTATGTATGTATGCATGCATGCATACACGTATGCATGTATGTTTGTGTGCATACATACATACATACATACACACATACATACATACATACATTACATACATACATACGTACGTACGTACGTACGTACGTACGTACATAGAACATACATAAACACACACACACACACATTTGTATACGTGCAATTATGTCACGCGAGAATCCTGTTGTTAACCCAGAATCAGTGCAATCCGCTGCATGTTTTTGTCGCCGACAATGAACTTGTGATTCTACCAGTTTAGTTGTCGGTGAGGAGGGTGAGGTGATTTTCGACACACCGGGCAAGACCATCCCCCACAGAGTCCCTCCTCCAAGAACTATGAAACGGACCAATAGAATCATGGTAATCCAATAATTATTTCTTTACTACCCACAAGGGGCTAAACACAGAGGGGGACAAACAAGGATGACAAAACGGATTAAGTCGATTATATCGACCCCAGTGCGTAACTGGTACTTAATTTATCGACCCCGAAAGAATGAAAGGCAAAGTCGACTCGGCGGAATTTGAACTCAGAACGCAGCGGCGGACGAAATACCGCAAGGCATTTTGGCCGGCGTGCTAACGTTCCTGCCAGCTCGCCGCCTTATGGTAATCAATAATACTGGGGTACTACGCATATGGGGGTCGGCAAAATATTGCCAGTTGTGTGGTTTCAGATGCATGGCTGAGTGGTAGGCAGAGGAAGAGTTGCTGTTCTCAATATTGAACGAGAATGGTTAATTTGGAGAGCTTTTGCTGTTGTGTTCCTTCATTTCATCCAACTCAT